>NC_050573.1:198689187-198724187 GCF_011100635.1 Trichosurus vulpecula
CTTCAGTTTCCTCATCTGTAAAATGGCTCCTACCTCCCAGGGTTTTTGTGAGAATAAAATGAGATAATGGTCCTAAAGTAATTTGCAAACCTTGAAGTGCTATATAAAGGCTAGCTGCTATTATTATTATTATCATTATTATATGTCTTTTATTGGAGGCAGTAGATCATTGGCCTTGGAGGTCAGAAGAATTGGGTTGAAGTTTTGAGTCTGCCATTTGCTAACTGTGTGACCTTTGGAAGATCATTTCCCTTTTCCCAGGCATCATTTCCCACATCTCAAAAAATGGTGTGTGTGTGTGTGTGTGTGTGTGTGTGTGTGTGTGTGTGTGTGTCTGTGCCCACATACATATGTGCATGTGTTAGGGAGTTGATGGCACATTGTTCTGTTAGAGGACCTTTGAGGTCCCCACCAGCTCTAACAACCTCTTCATATTGTTCGAAGGCACCATTTCATTCTTTTGTGTTAAGTATGACCCTATTGTTGCAGTCTCTTTTAAATATATGAATATTCTTTCCTGAGATGGATACATACATGACTTTTTAATGTGTTAGTGTGAATGAACTCATTCAGGTTGATTCTCTAACAGAACAGTCAACATAAGAGCACTGGGGAAAATGGAGTGGTGGCGGTGTGTGTGTGTGTGTGTGTGTGTGTGTGTGTGTGTGTGTGTGTGTGTGATGGGAAGAGGAAGATCAGGAAGGCAAAACAGAGGATACCAAATGTAAACATCACTAATTTCACAATCTTTATAGGACCAGTTTTGGCGTTAGCAGAATTAAAGTTCATTTATTCCTTCTGTATCAGTGGTGGTACTAACAGATAGACCAATATGTACTCAGAAAGAGGGAAGAATTTTAAACATATTCATCCTGGGAATGATGCTGACTACAAGGATAAATCATGGAATAATAGAATTGCAGGTTTAGAAGGGACTTTGGGAATCATCTAGTCCAACCTATGTCCAAAGCATGAATTATTTCTATAATATCCTGATAAGTGATCATATAGCCTCTGTTTGAAGACCCCTAATAATAGGGAACTTACTACCTTTTGAAATCATAAAGCATTCATTAAACTCTTACTGTGTGTCAGGTCCTGTGCTAAGTGCTGGGAATACAAAGAAGGGCAAAAGCATCCCATTCTATTTCTTTGACAGCTCTCATTAGTAGGAAGATGTTTTTCTTATGCTGAGTCAAAATTGAACATCCTAAGAATGCCTCCCATCATTCCTATTTCTGCCTTCTTTGGCCAAGGAGAGCAAGTTGAATGCTTCTTCCAGATGTTAATTCTTCAATTATTCAAAGATAGCCATCATATGTTCCTAAGTCATTTCTTCTCTTAGTTAAAGAGGTCCTTTATTCATTCCCAGGTCCTTCAGCTGATCTACAGATGATATGGTTAGAGAACCTTTTCACCTTCCCAATTGCCCTTCTTTAGATGGTAACTAGCTGGCATAGTAGATAGAATACTGGGCCTAGTCAGGAAGACCTGAGTTCAAATCCAGCCTCAGACACTTAACACAGCTATGTGACTCTGGGCCAATCACTTAAGCCTGTTTGCCTCAGTTTTCTCATCTGTAAAATGAGCTGGAGAAGTAAATGGCAAATCATTCCAGCATCTTTGCCAAGAAAACCCAGAGTGTCATTAAGAGTCAGACATAATTGAAAAAGGCTGGATAGACACATTTCAATTTGTCAATATTTCTTCTAAAATGCAGTACCCAGATAAGGTCTCACAAAAATAGAGTGATTTCCAAAATTTCAGATGAATGGGGGTAACATTTCTGGTTCTAGATATTAAAGACTGCATTGATTAATGTTACATTTGCAGTCCATCAAAGCTGGGCCAAGGAACCTGATCCCTTACTCATGATTAACTATTGAAATGAGGCAGTTTTGCAAAGGATATATACAGGAATGTGTGCTACTCCTTAGGTCCCAGCACTCTTGAATGCTATGATAAAGAGTGACAAATATATCACTAGAACATTCACTAATTGCGAAATGTATATAGGTATAGTTAGGGCTAATAGGTCCTGTCTGAAGTAATTCAAAGGATAAATACTTGTGAGGACTTTTTATACAAGTAGCCACATGGATAAAAAAAGTCAACTACTTTAAAGTAGCAGGGAATGGGCAAGTAGAGATCCAGCACTATGGCATGACCAATCACAGCATAGGAATAAAATACTGTATTCTTCGTGTTGTATAAATACAGAAAAATACAAAGTTGGGTCAATCCAGTGATAATTCAAAGCTGCAAAAATACAATAGATTTCATAGGACTCCTATGGCACATAATCGGCACTGCTATAGTTAAAAAGTATAGCATTATAAATTTAGAGCTAGAAGGGACGTTACACGTCATCTAGTCCAGTGCTTCTTCAACTTGTCATGACCCACAGTTTAAGAAGCGCTGAAAGGGTCGTGAGTGGAAAAAGTTTAAGAAGCCCTGATCTAGTCCAAATCCCTCATTATATAATGAAGAAACAGTATAAGACAAGTATCTTGTCTAAGATGGCAAGAGATGGCAGATGGGAGATGGCAGAGCTAGTATTTAGACCTTGAGTCTGACACCAAATCTACTGCAATACCATATTTATTTACCATCTTGTGCTTAGGCAGCTGATTTTCTTGAATCCAAGTGCAGGGTTTCACATGTATCACTATAGAATTTCATGTGAAGTCTTTTCAGGTCTTGATTCTATCATCTAATATATTCCTTCTAGTTTTGTGTCCTTTGTCCAAGTAATTGATAAAAACGTTGAACAGAAAAGGACCTGTGCTACTCTATTAGAGTTCCCCTTCCAGGCTGACATCAGTGCTCTTTGGGTCTGATTGGTCAGCAAATTCCAAATCCAAATGACTCTACCATCAGTCTGCATCTCTCTATTTTTTCCATAAGAACACTGTGAATGACTTTGTCAAATAACTAGTTAAAATTTAGTCTAGTAACTCCATGAGAAAGGAAATGAGATTAGTTTGGTATGGCAAGCCTCTTATTAAATGGCAGTCATTTCCAAAATTTCAGAAAATGAATGGGAGTTGGGAGGAGGGAGCAGGGAAGCTTAAAAACAATGAAATCAAATCAAAATGGCCCACACAAATTGTTTTCCCCACCAATAACTGTCATAATTTAACCTGATTTAGTAATAAAAAATATTGTCTTTTATTTGTTCCAAGTGTGCATGCTTTGATTTTTTTGAACTTACACTTTTCTGCAGGACTAGACCTTACATTTCTTTTATGACTCCCATGAAGTCTAGTTCAACAGTGCTGAACACAGAAGAGTTGGTCAATAGATATTTGTTGATTGAATTGACGTCCCAGGAGCATATGATTGTAATGTACTTGGCAAATGTGTTAGAACAAGATTCATATCAATGAAAACATGAGCAGATCCATGAACCAAACACAGAGCCTAGCACAGCATCATATACACAGTAAGCAGGAAGTGGTTGAATGAATGAATATGCTAACTTTTTAAGAAGGAGTTTATATTCATAAGTGGCACAGACTGGGCCTGGAGTCAGGAAAACTCCTTTTCCTGAGTACGAATCTAGCCTCAGAGAGGTATAGACTGGGTGACCCTGAGCAAGTCACTTAACCCTGTTTGCATCAGTTTCCTCATCTGTAATATGAGCTGGAGAAGGAAATGGCCAACCACTCCAGTATCTTCGTCAAGAAAACCCCAAATGGAATCACGAAGAGTCTGGTGTGACTGAAACGACTGAACAACAAATGTTCATATTAACTTTAAGAAATTTCAGAGGCCAAATACAATCTGGTCACAGTTATTCCCTATAATGCGTGCTCTTCCTATTATGTAACCTAGCTACAAATGTATGCTTTTCTGTATTTGTTCTCTAGGTTTCCTATTGGTGGTATTGGTTGCGGTGTATTTGTGGGAGAATGTGCTTCTGGTTCATGAATAGCATCTTTGATTTTTACCTTTCTCACCGTGCTATTTCATTAAATGCTTTTGCTTTGGGGAAACAAATTTTAGGAGGAAATGTTCTTGGAAATAAATAGGAGGAACCAAACTTGCCCAAATAGAGAAATCTGTCCTTTTTCTCTGTTGCTACTTAGAAATAGCCAGTTCTTAAAGAACAAGGCTGCTGTCCGTGGCAGGAGAGGAATCCAGCTGCTGCGAATTTAGGGAAGACCAGAAGGTAGAGTTGGACTCATGTGGATGGCATAAAAGCATAAAGAAATTGAATGCTATGATATGTCTAAACTCTTCCTAAACTCAGACTATCTATGACACGTAGCAAATCTTTCAATCTGATCCAAGGTCCCATCTCTTTGTCCTTTGATTCCGGTGTTGTTCAGTTTACAAATGAGGAAACTGAGGTTAACAGGGTTGAGTGACTTGCCCAAAGTTATACAGCTAGTAGGTGTCTGAGTCTGGATTTGGACTCAGGTCTTTCTGTGCTCTCTCCGCTGAACCACCTAGCTTCTCAAATTCTGGTACTGACCTTTGATTTTGATCTGGACAGTGCCTTCTGTCTCAGGTCCCTCAACTGAGCATTGTCTTCCAGGGAACTGACTCAGGGTATCCTGTTCATATGTAGGAATCTTCCAGCTAAGACTTTTCCTCATTCCCTAACCTGTGCACCATTAGTCAGAACCATGGAAGGCTCTTAGGTCTCTTTCATGTGGATTTTCTCCTATATTTTGCTGAGAAAGGAGGAACTGGATAGGGTTTTTTCCCATTCTGAGATGAAAACTTCCAGTTAATCATAATAATTGTGCATACATAATCGCAGAAAATCTGCTATTTTTAATTTATCTATAGACCAACTTTCTTTTTCCTTCAATTTTTACACACACATGTATGACTCTTTCTGTATATACATATATGTGTATATACATACACACATATATGTATACAGAGAAAGATGATGGCATATTGATTATTGCTTTTAACAGGCATCTTTCTATTAGAACTGAGAAAAAGTTTAAACTGGGCACAATTACTCAAGATCTCATATTTAATTTATTTTAATGACTAGGACAGAAGAACTTGAGATATCTACTCTGTACTGAATAGGAATGATTGTATTATAAAATTAGCCATCAAGACCATTTAAAATCCTGATCTATTGCTTTATTGTGTAATAAAAGAGTAAGAGGCAGCATGGAATAATGGTTAGAGACCTGGTCTTGGAGTCAGGAATATGTGGGTTCAGATCTTTCCTACTCCATATAGTACCTGCGTGACTCTGGACAAGTCCCTTACTATCTCAGTGTTCTAGGCCAGAGGTATCAAACACATGGCCAGTGTATATTCCTGAGTGTGGCCCAGTTGAAATGTAACTGGGAAATGTTTAACAAAATGAATACAAATACAATAAAACCTATGTGATGTTGCATTATAAAGCTAAGTCAATACATAACCACTGGAGATCCTAACGTATGGCTTAGGAGCACTCATTTCAATTTAGTATTTGATATATCATATGCTGCTGCCCTGCATTGGCACAGTGACTTTCTTCACCAGGGAATTCCTTTTACTCTTGAAATCACAGGTTCAGTTTTTGTCATTATTCCTTGGGTAATGGAGATGACCCATTGAATGGTGCTACTAGAAAAGAAAAGGCTTTGAGTATGGTGTCTGGTAATGACTGTGTGTGTGTCTGTTGTTTAAAGATCAGTATGGCTAAACTCAATGAGGCTCTTCAGCTATTTGTCCACACAGCAGAGCTGACAGAGGTGCATTTTTTCCCCTGCATTTTACCTTGTGGTGCTTTATTCACTCATGCCATCATAGAGCGCTACCACCTCAGGCAACCACCCCAAGGTGTAATGGCTCTTTTCAGGGGGCCTACCTTATTCTCTGACTCTCATGGGAATGCGAACTGGATTCTTTGAGAATCACTTCTCTCCTCATGGAATTACTGCACTCACTGCATGCTGCCACCTGCACATTCCTCTCCCCTTCAGCATCCCTATTCTTCTCCCCATCCCACCCCTCAATTATTGGTTTTGTCTCATTCAGAGAATTCTGACATGGGGTAGAGACATTTTTGGTCGCTGTAATTGTTGAAGATAAACTGCTACGTTTTCAAAGGACTATGATCTCTGTCAGCAGAAAGAATACTCATAACAATGTAATCAGGTATTCTAGAGGTATTGAAGTATTATCTTTTCTTTAAATTTTATTTTATTTTATCATTTTTATTTCATATTTTAGTTTTCAACATTGATTTCCACAAGATTTTGAGTTACAAATTTTCTCCCTATTTCTACCCTCCCCCCCATTCCAAGACGGCATATATTCTGATTGCCTCATTCCCCAGTCAGCCCTCCCTTCTTTCACCCTACTGCTCCCCCAACCCTTTCCCCTTACTTTCTTGTAGGACAGGATAGATTTCAATGCCCCATTCCCTATATATCTTGTTTTCAGCTGTATGCAAAAAACAACTTTTTTTTAAGCATCTGCTTTTAAAACCTTGAGTTCCAAACTCTCTCCCCTCTTCCCTTCCCACCCTCTATCCCTAGGAAGGCAAGCAATTCAACATAGATCACACATATATCATTATGTAAAACACTTCCACAATACTCATGTTGTGAAATACTAACTACATTTCCTTCCATCCTATCCTGTCCCCCACTTTATTCAATTTTCTCCCTTGACCCTGTCCCTTTCCAAAAGTGTTTGCTTTTGATTACATCCTCCCCCCATCTGCCCTCCCTTCTATCATCCCCCCTTTGTATCTCCTTCCCCTTATTTTCCTGTGGAGTAAGACATCCAATTGAGTGTGTATGCTATTCCCTCCTCAAGTTGAATCCGATGAGAGTAAGATTCACTCATTCCACCTCACGTGCCCCCCCTTCCCTGCTTTTTCTTGCCACTTTTATGTGAGATAATTCACCCCATTCTATCTCTCCCTTTCTCCCTCTCTCAATATATTCCTCTCTCATCCCTTAAATTTATTTCATTTTTTAGATATCATCTCTTCATATTCAACTCATCCTGTGCCCTCTGTCTATATTCCCTTCAACTCCCCTAATGCTAAGAAAGGTCTCATGAATTACACACATCATCTTTCCATGTAGGAATGTAAACAACTTTAGTAAGTCCCTTATGAATTCTCTTTGTTGTTTACCTTTTCATGCTTCTCTTGATTCTTGTATTTGAAAGTCAAATTTTCTATTCAGCTCTGGTCTTTTTATTGAGAAAGCTTGAAAGTCTTCTATTTTATTAAAAATCCATATTTTGCCTTGGAGCATGATACTCAGTTTTGCTGGGTAGGTGATTCTTGGTTTTAATCCTAGCTCCTCTGATTTCCGGAATATCACATTCCAAGTCCTTCGATCCCTTAACGTAGAAGCTGCTAGATCTTGTATTATCCTGATTGTGTTTCCACAATATTCAAATTGTTTCTTTTTGGCTGCTTACAGTATTTTCTCCTTGATCTGGGAGCTCTGGAATTTGGCGACAATATTACTAGGAGTTTTCTTTTTAGGTTCTTTTTCAAGAGGCAATCAGTGGATTCTTTCAATTTCTATTTTACCCTCTGACTCTAGAATATCACGGCAGTTCTCCTTGACAATTTCTTGAAATATGGTATCTAGGCTCTTTTGATCATGGCTTCTAGGTAGTCCAACAATTTTTAAATTATCTCTCCTGGATCTATTTTCCAGGTCAGTGGTTTTTTCAATGAGATATTTCACATTGCCTTCCATTTTTTCATTCCTTTGGTTCTGTTTTATAATATCTTGATTTCTCATCAAGTCACTAGCTTCCACTTGCTCCAATCTAATTTTTTAGGTAATATTTTCTTCAGTGGTCTTTTGGACCTCCTTTTCCATTTGGCTAATTCTGCCTTTCAAGGCATTCTTCTCATTGGCTTTTTGGAGCTCTTTTGACATTTGGGTTAGTCTATTCTTTAAGGTGTTATTTTCTTCAGTATTTTTTTGGGTCTCCTTTAGCAAGTCATTGACTTGTTTTTCATGGTTTTCTTGCATCACTCTCATTTCTCTTCCCAATTTTTCCTCTACTTCTCTAACTTGCTTTTCCAAATCCTTTTTGAGCTCTTCCACAGCCTGAGACCAATTCATATTTTTCTTGGAGGCTTTTGATGTAGGTTCTTTGACTTTGTTGACTTCTTCTGGCTGTATATTTAGATCTTCTTTGTCACCAAAAAAGGAATCTAGAGTTTAAGTTTGAGTCTGCATTTGAGTCTGAGTTCATTTTCACTGCCTGTTCATGTTCCCAGCCAACTACTTAACCCTTGAGCTTTTTGTCAGGACATGATTGCTTGTAGAGTAGAGAGTACTTTGTCCCAAGCTTTAGGGTTCAAGCACTGCTGTTTTCAGAGCTACTTCTACTCCATCATCACCCCAAGCTCTGTCGCAGCAGTGATCCTCCTCCCCCAAGAACCATCAGCCAGGACCTCAATACAGATCCAAGCAGGGCCCAGCAAGAGAATGTGCATTTATGCCCACAAAGCACTCCTTGCACTCCTGCTCTGATCCGCTGCTAGATTCCTCCCACTGTGTGAGCCAGGGACTTGGGAAGCCACTGACACTGGTGCTCTGGAAGCAGCCTCAGGAGCTTCCTGCTGTGGCTACCGCCACCGCTGCAGCATCTCTGCCATCCCCAAGGCTGGTGATGGGACTGCTCTGAACTCAATCCCGCAGTTTTCCTCTAACCTGCTGTATTAGGAGGGCAGAGTTTATAATCTCAAAGAGGATCATAAACATGTCTGAAACGTTCGGAACCGCCGGATATAAGAAACTCTCAAAGTAGAAGGCAGAAGAATCAAAACATTTATTTAGGCTCCACAGTAACCAACCCATGAACCAGCAACCCCATTTTGATATATTGATCAAAAGCTTCCAGGCCCAATAAGTACGCCTTGAAAGAGTAACCAGGAGGCTACAGAGAAGCATGATTGCGTAAAGCAAAATCATGTTTCCCCCTCTATGGTAATAAGATTACCCACTGGACTGAAGTCTTTGTTCAGCTTCCTCCCGTAGGTCAGCTCTGCTACTGGCAGCTCCTGCTTCAGCTGTGGCTGTAACTGTAGCTGTAACTGTCGCTGTAACTGTCGCTGTAACTGTCTCTGTAACTGTCTCTGGCTCCAACCGGAAAAGGAAGAGAGGATCTTCAAGCTGTCCTCTCCCCTCTTATAGAGTTTTTGACATCATCAAGCACCGCCTGAACGACCAGGGCCGATTGGTTCTTGACTTGGCCCCTCCCCCTAGCATAGCCGTTAACACCTCCCCTCAGCCAGCCCCATGACTCATCACACAGGAAGTTGTCTGCTTCCTGGAATGCTCTTTGGGCTTCCTGCCCCGGAAGAGCAAGCCACAGTGTCCAGAGGCTCAATGAGGTAAGCTGAGTCATTCAAAGAAAACAAAGGCCATTCTGGCTACACCTGCCCTTTGATGTTTGTGGGTTGAGAAGTCTGGTAACTGCCACAGCTCACTCATTCATGGCCCCAAGGCCTGTTCTGGCTGGCTGATTCTGGGTCTGGTCTGTCCTTGCACAACCCATGCTGGGCTACACTCCAGCACCGTGTGATAGGCCCTTCCCGGAGACCATCCAGGCTCTCCTGGGCTGGAGACCTGTTTCCCTCTGCTATTTCGCGGATTCTGCAGCTCTAGAATTTATTTCAGAGCCATTTTTAGAGGAATTTGGAGGGATTTGGGGGACAGGTTAAGCAAGTCCCTGCTTTCCAGTCACCATCTTGGCTCTGCCCCGCTGAAGTATTATCTTAACATGAAGAGAATTTGAGAAGTAACTCAATGCTCTTTGACAAGCAAAGGTTCTTGGTGCATCATAAATACAGAACCAACAGAATCATATCAGACTGTAAGCCAAATTATTTAAGCTAGCAATGGAAGTCTTTGCTTATTGCCTATAATTTCTACCATTCAGTCAGATTTGTAGCCAGTGATGGCAGCAGGTACCCAGGACTTTCAAATGGCTACCAAGTTATATAAAATGGATGTGACATTTTGCTTATGTTGTCTTCAAGCCTATTATCTTCAGGATTTTTGTTTGCAGTTGTCAATTTTTCTTTTTTATCTCTCTTTTAAAGTTTGGTTTAGAAAAAGATCTCTGTAACAGGAATAATATAGTATCATTCAATGCTATAGTGATACAACCTTTTCCAGGCTTCTCATTCTGAATTAGCACTAATAGGACTGAAATAGGCACTGAATACTCCCTTCCCACCCTCAAAGAGGAGAGACAACCCATTCCACTGTTAAATAATCCTTATTGCTAGGAAAATCTTCCTCAGAGTTAATACCCCCTTCCTTTTGTTATGTCCCTGATAGACAAGGAGGCCCTCCTTTGTATGGCAGTCCTCTGTAGATACTAACCAATTCTCAAGAGCCATGCAGAGACCAAATAAAGTCAGGACCCTTGTGAGTTAGGGAAACAAACCAATCATGACTCCACATGATTTTCTATTTTCTGCTAAGGCTCCCAGACCAGTTGCACAAAGGATGGTTTTCCTATTGCTCTGAGCTGGTTGAACACATTTCTCAGGCAGAAAATATTTATTGATGGGCTCTTTATCAGAGATGTCACCTGAATAAAAATAATTTTCCAGTACCAGAGTGGGTTAAAATACAGGCATCAATGACAGAAGCCAATATTTCAATGTAAGATATTGATAGCCACACACGACACTTCCCATTTGGAGAAGTAGCATCATTCTGTGAGGGGCATGAATGGCCATCTATCATCCCCAGCATGTTAGGGAACCCTGCTATGTCACAGGATCTCTTTCCAATGTGCTGTTGCTGCTCCTAGCCACATGGTGAATGACTGTATTTAGCTATGGAACCGGAGCAGCTTCTGTGACCTGAAAACCAGCATTCAACTGCCTAGTGCGTAACTACTGGATTCCAGCTGGATTTGAAAATTTCCATGACTTTATTTGAAAGGAGTCATCAGCATGACCACACCTAATTTAATGAATGAAATTCATCTCCTTTGGACCTTGGGCTTAATTAGACACACATTGCATACTCATTTCCTTGGCTATTTTCTTGAGATTGTTGTTGTTCAGTTGTTTCAGTCATGTCTGACTCTGTGATTGCATTTGGGGTTTTCTTAGTAAAGATACTAGAGTGCTTTGCCATTTCCTTCTCTGGCTCATCTTACAGATGAGGAAACTGAGGCAAACAGGGTATAGTGACTTGCCCAGGGTCACCTAGTTAGTAAGTGTCTGAGGCCAGACTTGAACTCAGGTCTTCCTGACTCCAGGCCTTGCCCTTTATTTACTGTGCCACCTAGCTGCCTCTAGCCGCTTCTCGAGCTGCTGAAACTTAAAGAGGATTCTGCCCACTGACCTCTAACTGCTGTTCCTGGGCTCTGAACTACCTACAATAATACATTTTGCCTCACATTTGTATTTCACTTTGTACTTTTTAAAGCACTGTCATCTGCATTACCTTATTTGATCCTCTTGGCAAACCATAGGGAATCAGGTATTTCTATTTCTATTTTAGAGATGAGAAAATTGAAGCCTAGAGAAGTTAGGTGATTTTCTCCATGGCATAAAAGTAGTTGAGACTAGAACTGCCATTTGGACCTTCCAGTTGGGTGCTCTTTCAACTGTATCTTGACCAAACTATGCCATCTCCACCAGCTCTCCACTGCCTGAATTTGTACCTTGAGGTTAATGGAATTCATAATGACAGTGAAGGAGTGACAAATACTTTGTCATTTCACTTTATCTGATCAATCTGGTGATTTTTCTGGTACTCGGAGAAGTATGTCTGGAGCTCATAACAGAGGGCAGGGCTGGATTATGTAATAGATTTGGAAGTTATCTGCAGAAGTCATTGTTAAAGATGTGGGATTAAATGAGGTTGCTGAAGGAGAAAATATATAGAGAGAAGAAAAGTGGTCCAAGGGTAAAACTTTGGGGAAGAGACCTTAAGGTCTCTGTAACAGGATGAAGAATCAGAAGTTGGAGAGGATTCTGGGAAAATGGCAGAATAGGTCAGAAAATTCCAAGCTCTCAAGATTTTCCCCCACAAAAGAGATAAAATAGCACCTTAGAGTAAACAAAGTGTGTGGGGGTGGGGTGTGGGGGGGGAATAAATAAGAATAGGGGCACAACAGGGGTTTTCCTGGGACAATTAGAGAAGATCAGAAGAAAAATCTGAGGATGTAGTTTAGTTCTTGTGAAGAGTAAACACCTTCAGGTTAGGGTCCGAGTTAAGGATAAGCCTCAAGCCTCTTAAACGATGAGTGGCAAGCCCTGAGGATAGCTGGGTTAGGAGGCTGCCTCTGGCCCAGTCCCAGGAACTTTATCCCTGGGCCTCCCCTCCCCCATAGTGAGAGGAGTCGGGCATCTGAGCTGGGAAGATCAAGGGAGCTTTGGCTGACAAGGAGAGCCAGAGCAAAGAGAGTTTCAGGGAGTGTTGGGCAAGAAGGAACCAGCACACACACCTGGTGAGTGCAGAAGCAGAGTAGCAGAATGTCCCTGGCTGTGGGCACTTACAGGAGGTTGAAGGTTTGGCTTTGCTTCCAGGCTAGAGGGGAGAACTGAGATCTGGGACAAGAGGCACCATTTCCCATACCCTAGGGCTAGAGGTGATTTCAAAAATTAAGCTATTACTATAAAAAAATTCATAGGCAAAGGAGAAAGAATCCAAAGTTATTATGGAAATAGAGAAGACTGGGGTTCATCTTCAGAGGAGGATATTGAAGCAAATAAACCCTCTTCTCCCCCAAAGAGTAAGGTCAAATGGAAGACTTTAAAAATTAAACAAGAGAGATGGAGTAAAAACAACAAAAAAAGAATAATCCAAGATAAACAAGATTATGAAAAGATCCAGAATCTTAAGGAAGAAAATGACACCTTGAAAATTAGAATTGGGCAAGGAAGAAGCCAATGAAGTTATAAGAGATCAAGAAATAATTAAACAAAATATGAAAAATGAAAAATAGAAGAGGAAGTGAAACATCTTATAAGAAAAACAACTGATCTGGAGAATAGTTCAAGAAGAGAAAACATAAGAATAATTGGACTACTTGAAAGTTATGATCAAAAAAAGAATCTTCATACAATAATACAAGAAATAGTTAAAGAATATTGTCCTGAGCCATTAGAACAAGGGGGGAAAGTAGAAATAGAAAAAGTCCATTGAATACCACTTTAAAAAGATCCTATGAAGAAAACTCATAGGAGTATTATAGTCAAATTTCAAAACCCCCAACTCAAGGATAAAATATTAAAAGCAACAAGAAAAAAATCAATTTAAATATGATGGTGCCACAATTAGAATCATATACGACCTAGCAGCAGAGACACTAAAGGGCCATAGGTCTTGAAACACTATATATCAAAGAGCAAAAGAACTGGGGTTCTGGACAAAAAAATCATACCCAACGAAGTTAAGCATAGTCTTGTGATCAACTGTCAGACTTTCAAGACTTTGTTAAAGACAAACAAACTGAATTTAATAGAAAATTTGACATACAAGAGTGAAGAGAAACATAAGTTACATGTGAGTTATTATAAGAGATTCAATAAGGACAGACTGTTTGCTTTATACACACACACACACACACACACACAAACACACACACATATATATACATATATAAAATGTATATATGTCTAAGATTGTCATTAGTAATTGGGTAGTTTTTAAGAAAGATTGGGGTAGACCTGAGTATGATATGACTTTAAAAAGTAAGACCATTTAGGAAGAGCCAAAAAGAGTAATTATTTTATGCAAATAAGGTGCAAGAGGAAGAATCAATAGAGAGGAATTGGATGAGGAGGGAGGGCTGGTAGTTCTGGTAACCTACATTCATCAGGAGTGGGTTTAAGAGAGAACAATACATACCTTCATGCATACATACATACATACACACACACATATATATATATATATATATATATATATATATATATATATATATGTATGTGTGTATGTATATATATATACAAGTATGAAAGTCTTCTAAATTCAGAAGAAATAAAATGGTAAGGGAATAAGGAGGGGGAAGGGGACAAGGGAGGGATATCTAGAGGGATGGGTAAGAGAATAGGTTATAAGGGTGTAATAACAATGTTACTTGCAGCTACTGTGGCTGTGTAAGGCCAGTAACACCAGCACACAGGAGGGCTGCTAGCACAAGTTCTTTGATCTGCTTTTCTAAGGAAAGCCACTTTAAGGGGTTTACAAATCTCACTCTAATTAAACATACTTATATCATTCACTTAGTTCAGGGGAAAAAGTCAGCACCTCAAACTTCAGAGCAAATACAAACAGAAATTACGAACAGAGAAAATATAAACAGAGCAAATATCACAAATCAACATCCAGGCTTCTAGCTGTCTGACCAAAGCTATACATACATAGTTACCAGAGAGAGACACACCAACTTCTGAGTTTTCAAAGCCTGCAGGGCTCCTTAACAGCTACTCAGAGTCTCCACATGACACTCTTCCAATGACTGAGCCCCAAGCAAAATGCTAACCTTCGAGTATATATACACTTCTTCAGGGTTAGAGGGTGTTAAAACCACATGACTCAAGCCTAAGTGACCTAGGCCTTCCTTAAGCAGGTCACCAAAGACTCCCGATTCAGTCAAAGACTCTTGATTGAAGCAAAGACAAGACTCAAAGGCGCTTAATTGCCTTAGTGCTGAGAAGCACTCCAAAACAAAAAACAGCAGAAAGTGCCATCCTGCTTGCCACCAAAAGTAGGTACAGTAGGGTGTTTAGATTTATGGGAATGGGGGGATAGGGGAGAGACTGTTGGAGTGGAGTAGGCTAAGTAATAGGAGGGCAAGGTAGCAGGCAGAAGTAAAGCAGAAGAGTCAGGAGGGATAGGAAACAAGAGATATGCAGAAACATAAAAACAAAGATCAGGAGTAGAATTTGTTAGGGAAAGTATATGTTTATCTATGTATGTATATATATGTATATATGTATACATGTGTGTATATATATGTATATAGGTATATGTGTGTATATAGTGTATATATATGCATATACATATATATACATATATGTATGTATGTATGTATGTATATAGTAGCCTTCTGGGGAAGGGAGAGAGAGAAAGGGAGAAAAAAAGAACTACGTAAAAAGTGCACAGCAGAGAAAGAAAGAAAACTTACAAGGAAGCAAAGAAAAGAAGGACAGCTCTTAACACAATGTGTAGTATTTATCATACAAGCTTTCTTGAAATGAAAACTTGTTGTTACATATTCTGAATCCTCTCTCATGTTCTGCTATGCACATGACATGCTCTTTTCCCCTTTTCTCACTTTGCACTTAAGTTCCAATATTTAAGTTTTTGATACATACTTTTTTTCTCCCTTCTGTATTTGTGTTCTGGTGTTTGAATCTAAGCAAAAAAAATAATTAAAGCCCAAACAAAGGAATCAGAAGTTAGAGGTGGGAGAGAAGTGTCTTAGAACTGGGAGAAGGAGAATGTTTTCAAGGGTTAGGGTCGAAAATATTGTCAAATGCCTCACAGAGGTCAAGGAAGTAGAGAACTTAAAAAAGGTCATTAGATTTGGTAATAAGGACATTATTGATGATCTTTGAGAGAGTGGTTTCAGGACAGTGGTTGTCAGAAGCCCAATTATACATGTAGAAGAAAGTATGGTGAGAATTTTGTGATACTGGTATAGACAATATATTGAGAAATTTAGAAAGAAAGTGGAGTAGAAGAACAGAATATGGTAATTTGAATGAGTAGTAGGTGGAAGGAAGATTCTTTTTAGGACTGGGAAGACATGCACTTATTTGTATGGCAGGTCATAAGAAGGCTATATTGAGAGGGAGAACATCTACTGGAATGAGATTCTGAAGAAGATGTGAAGCATGTAGGGAGAGAATATCCTAAAAAGGAATAGAAATATCTTTTTTCTGTGTCTAGAGGGAAGAAAAGGAAAGAACGAATAATGAAATTGAGAAATTTTGAGGAACGGAAGAAAGGAACTGAGGGAGCTCATCAGAGGTTTGTGATTTTTTTGTATAAGTAGGGACATGCATTCAGAAAGGATGAAAGTTAATTTTAGGGACAGAGCCAAGATGTCAGAGAAAAGGCAGGGACTCAACTGAGCTCTCCCAAATTCTCCTTCAAACAACTTTAAATAATACCTCAAAACAAATTCTGGAGTGGCAGAACCCATAAAAGGATGGGGTAAAACAATTTTGCAGTCTAAGACAACTCAGAAGGCCAAGAGGAAAGGTGTGTCATACTAGGGTGAGAGTGTAGTATAGTCCAGCACTAGGACAGGCAGCACCCCAGCAAACTAGGAACCAACCTTGGGGTGGGTATATGACTGAATCAATTGTGACTGTAGCTGCATCCCAAGCTCTCAGTCCACAGATGCTAAGGGGGTTGGGTAGTTGGCCAGAAGACGATTACAGATTACAGAAGGAGATTGCCTTTGGTGGCACTGAGTGCAGGACTCTATTTGCCCATACTCAGATCTGGCTTTTGGACCTAGGCTCAGAGTGAGGAAGAGTACTAGCCCACCAGATTTTGCAGCCACAGGGGTGTAGAGACCCTAGTCACAGTTCCAGGGTGTAAATAAGTGCTTGTGGTCACTACAGAGCAGAGCACAGGTCAGGAGAATAGTGAACATATGTCTTATTAGATCCTTCCACCTTGGAAGAACTGAAAGCTTGCAGACACCCAGAACTAGTTCTGAAAATAGCTGCACAAAAAGCCTGAAGCTTGAGACTATGCCCCCTTTGCCCTGGGAGCAGAGACCAACTTTAATGTAAGATTTAAAGTCAAGAAGTAGTCTAGGAAAATGAGCAAAGAACAACAACTACAAAAGATCCTGACCATAGAAAATTACCATGGTGACAGGGAAGATCAAAACCCAAACTCAGAAGAAGAGAAAAAAGTTAAAAGTATCACATCCAAAGCCTCAAAGAAAAATATGAATTGATTTCAGGCCCAAAAAGAATTCTTGGAAGAATGCAAAAAAGGATTTTAAAAATCAAATAAGAGAGGTCGAGGAAAAATTGGGAAAAGAAATGACAGTGATGCAAGAAAATCATGAAAAAAAGAGTCAATGGCTTGGTAAAGGAGGCACAAAAATACTAAATAAAATAATACCTTAGAAAACAGAGGAGGCTAAATGCTAATAAAGGTACAAAAATCCACTGAAGAAAAGAAGTCCTTAAAAAGTAGAATTGGCCAAATGGAAGAGGAAGTACAAATCTCATTGAAAAAAATCCCTTAAAAAATTAGAATTGGGGAAGTGGAAGCTAATGACTCTATGAGACATCAAGAATCAATAAAATAAAATGAAACAAATACAAATACAAAAATAGAAGAAAATGTGAAATATCTCATTATTTGAGATATTTGAAAATGTTTGAATATTTTGAAGTTGAATTTTGAGAAAAATTGAAAAAGCCACTTACCTGGAAAACAGAACCAGCAGAGATCATTTTAAAATTATTGGACTATCTGAAAGCTCTGATAAAAAAGAGTCTAGATGGGGGGGCGGAGCCAAGATGGCAGCTGGAAAGCAGGGACCAGCTTGAGCTCGCTGCCGAGTCCCTCCAAAAACCTATAGGAAATGGCTCTGAACCAATTCTAGAGCGGCGGAACCCACAGAACAGTGAAGGGAAGCAGGGCTCCAGCCCAGGACAGCCTGGATGGTCTCTGGGTGAGGTCTATCCCACACGGAGCTGGGAGCTGGGAGCTGGGAGCTGGGAGCTGGGAACGGAGTGGAGCAGAGCCCAGCCTGAGCGGCGAGGATCAACCAGACCAGGAGCTGGGCGGAGCGGGCCCTGGTGCCCTGTGTCGGTGAGCTGCGGCAGTTGCCAGTCTTCTCAACCCACAAACACCAAAGACTGTGGAGAAGGTTAGTGGGAAAAGCTGCGGGAGTGGAAGGAGTTGCCATTTGGCTTCCAGCCCCAGGGGCAGCGGAGGTGGGGCAGCTACAGCTGTTGTTACTTCTGGCCCCAGGCCCACCTGGTGGGAGGAATTAAGTGGCGGATCAGAGCAGGAGTGCAACAGCCTGCTGAAGATCTAAGCCCAGTCCCGACTGGGGGTTCTTGAGGAAGGAGTAGTGCGGGTGTGACAGAGCTGGCACATCCCCCCCAAACGTGGAACATAGAATTCGTTAGTCTACAAGCAGTCATACCCCACTGAAAAACTCAAGGGTCAAGTTAGTTGGTTGGGAATATGGCCAGGCAGCGAGAGCACATCCAGATTCAGTCTCAGACTTTGGATTCTTTCTTTGATGACAAAGAAGACCAAAACATACAGCCTAAAGAAGACAACAAAGTCATAGAGCCTACAACAAAAGCCTCCAAGAAAAACATGAACTGGTCCCAGGACATAGAAGAACTCAAAAAGGATTTGGAAAAGCAAGTTAGAGAAGTAGAGGAAAAATTGGGAAGAGAAATGAGAAGGATGCGAGAAAACCATGAAAAACAAGTCAATGACTTGCAAAAGGAGACCCAAAAAAATACTGAAAAATACACGGAAGAGAACAACACCTTAAAAAACAGACTAACTCAAATGGCAAAAGAGCTCCAAAAAGCCAATGAGGAGAAGAATGCCTTGAAAGGCAGAATGAGCCAAATGGAAAAGGAGGTCCAAAAGACCACTGAAGTAAATATGACTTCAAAAATTAGATTGGAGCCAGTGGAAACTAATGACTTTATGAGAAATCAAGATATTATAAAACAGAACCAAAGGAATGAAAAAATGGAAAACAATGTGAAATATCTCCTTGGAAAAACCACTGACCTGGAAAATAGATCCAGGAGAGAGAATTTAAAAATTATTGGACTACCTAAAAGCCATGATCAAAAAAAGAGTCTAGATATCAGCTTTCAAGAAATTATCAAGGAGAACTGCCCTGATATTCAAGAGCCACAGGGCAAAATAGAAATTGAAAGAATCCATCGATCGCCTCCTCAAATAGATCCCCAAAAGAAATCTCCTAGGAATATTGTTGCCAAATTCCAGAGCTCCCAGATCAAGGAGAAAATACTGCAAGCAGCCAGAAAGAAACAATTTGAGTATTGTGGAAACCCAATCAGAGTAACCCAAGATCTGGCAGCCTCTACATTAAGAGATCGAAGGGCTTGGAATATGATATTCCGGAGGTCAATGGAGCTAGGATTAAAACCTAGGATCACCTACCCAGCAAAACTGAGTATCATGCTCCAAGGCAAAATATGGACTTTCAATAAAATGGAGGACTTTCAAGCTTTCTCAGTGAAAAGACCGGAACTGAATAGAAAATTTGACTTTCAAACACAAGAATCAAGAGAAACATGAAAAGGTAATCAAGAAACAGAAATTGCAAGGGACTTACTAAAGTTGAACTGTTTTGTTTACATTCCTACATGGAAAGATGATGTGTATGATACATGAGACGTCAGTATTAGGGTAGCTGAAGGGAATATGCATATATATATGTATATATATGTATGTGTATGTATATATAGGTGAATGTGTATGTATGTATATATCTATGTATGTGTATATATATGTATGTATGTATATGTATATGTATATATATGTATGTATATATATATATGCAAGAGAGAGAGCAGACAGGGTGAGTTGAAGATGAAGGGAAGATATCTAAAAGAAATAAAATGAAATTAAGGGATAACAGAGCAACATACTGAGAGAGAGAGATAGGGAGAGATAGAATGGGGTAGATTATCTCACATAGAGGTGGCAAGAGGAAGCAGTTCTGTGGGAGGAGGGGAGAGGGCAGGTGAGGGGGGAATGAGTGAACCTTGCTCTCATCAGAGTTGGCCTGAGGAGGGAATACCATGCATACTCAATTGGGTATCTCACCCCACAGGAAAGAAGAGGGAGGAAGATAAAAAAATAAAAGAGGGGGATGATGGAGGGGAGGGCAGATGGGGGTGGAGGTAATAAAAAACAAACGCTTTGGAAAGGGGACAGGGTCAAGGGAGAAAATTCAATAAAGCGGGATGGGTTGGGAAGGAGCAAAATATAGTTAGTCTTTCACAACATGAGTATTGTGGAAGGGTTATACATAATGATACACATGTGGCCTAGATTGAATTGCTTGACTTCTTGGGGGGGGTGGAAAGGGAAGAGGGGAGAGAATTTGGAACTCAAAGTTTTAAAAACAGATGTTCAAAAACAACAAAAAAAAAGTTTTTGCATGCAACAAGAAAATAAGATACACAGGCAATGGGGGGTAGAAATTTATCTTGCCCTACAAGAAAGGAAGTGAAAAGGGGATGAGAGGGGAGGGAAGTGATAGAGGGGAGGGCTGACTGGGGAACAGGGCAACCAGAATATATGCCATCTTGGAGTGGGGGGGAGGGTAGAAATGGGGAGAAAATTTGTAATTCAAACTATTGTGAAAATCAATGCTGAAAACTAAATATGTTAAATAAATGAATTTAAATTTAAAAAAAAGAGTCTAGATGGAATATTTCAAGAAGTCATCCAGGAAAATTTTTCTGAGATTTTAGAACCAGAAGGTAAAATAGAAGTAGAAAGGATCCACCAATCACCTCCTGAAAGAGATCCAAAAATGAAAACTCCCAGGAATTATATTATTATATAATTGCATTATATTACTATAGTCAAATTTTAGGGCTCCCAGTTCAAGGAGAATATATTGCAAGCAGCCAAAAAGAAACAATTCAAATGTCATGGAGCCACAGTCAGGATAATACAAGATTTAGGAGTTGCTACATTAAAGGGCTAAAGAGATTGGAATATGATATTCTAGAGAGCAAAGGAACTACCATTACACCCAAGAATTACCTACTCAGCCAAACTGAATATAATCCTTCAGTGGGAAAAATGAACATTCAGTGAAATAAAGGATTTTAAAATATTCCTGATGAAAAGAACAGAGATGAATAGAAAATTTAATTTTCAAATATAAGACTCAAGAGAAGTATAAAAAGGTAAAGAAGAAAGAGAAATCATCAAGGATTCCAAAACGTTAAACTCTTTACATTCCTAAGTAGGAAGATGATACTTGCAACTCCCAACAACTTTCTCATTATTAGGGCAGTGATAAGGACTATACAGAGACAAAGGGCCAAGGTGTGAATTGAATATGAAAAATGAAATTAAGAGGTGAGAAAGAGGAATGCACTGGGAGAAACAGAAAGAGAACATTAGAATGGGGTAAATTATCTCACATAAAAGAGACCCCAAAGAACTTTTATAGTGGAGGAGAAGATGGGGGAAGTGGGTGGGGGTGAGTGGGTAGTGCGTGAATCTTGGTCTCATTGGAATTGTCTCAAAGAAAGAATAACATACATATTCAGTTAGGTATAGAAATTTATCTTACCTTACAGGAAAGTAGTAGAGGAAGGAGATAATGGCGGGCTGATGGAAGGGTAGATTTGAGGATGGGGTGGTCAGAAACAAAACACTTTTGAGGATGTGCAGGGAGAAAGAGAGAGTAAGGTAAATAGTGGGGGTAGGGAATAGGATGGAGGGAAATACAGTTAGTAATCCTAAATATAAAAAAAAATACAGCAAGTTTTTCTGATAAAAACCTCATTTCTTGAATATATAGAGAAGTGAGTTAAATTTATAAAAAAGAGCCCTTACCCAATTGACAAATATTCAAAGGATATGAATAGACAATTTTCAGACAAAATAATCAAAGCAGTTATCCCTTTCACATTGTGGGGGTTAGGGGTGCAAAGCCATGATGACCTGGAAAATTCCCATAATTGTAGTAACGTTTTTGTGTCATCTGCTGGCTTTCATGTTCTTTTTGCTAATTTTAACTTTTTACTTATTTTAACTTTAAAAAAAGAAATTGCATATGCTTATGATATTAAAAGATGAAGTATGTTGATATTATACAATACTATACATATATTTTATACATTTCCGAGTTTCTAAACATTTTCTGTGTCATCAGCTGGCCTTTATGCATTGTCTGCAACTTCCGCAAAACTCCCCCCCCCCAAATTCCCATTTAATTTCTTATGCCAAACCACAATATATTGAAATCACAATGGGGAAAGTCACAATGTGGAAGGGATAACTGTAGTCATATGAAAAAAATGCTTAAATTCACTATTTATTAGAGAAATGCAAATTAAGATAACTTCAGGTTACCACTTCATTACCTTTCAGATTGGCTAACATGACAGAAAAGGAAAATGACAAATGTTGGAGGGGATGTGGGAAAATTGAGATATAGACGCATTGGTGGTGGAGTTGTGAACTGGTTCAACCATTCCATACAGCACTTTGAAACAAGACCCAAAGATTATGCATACCTTTTGACCCAGCCATATACCACTAGGTCTGTATCCCAAAGAGATTTAAAAAAACAGGAAGGAAAAGGACCTATATTCACAAAAATATTATAGGAGCTTCTTTTAGTGGTGGCAAAGAATTGGAAATTGAAAGAATGTCCATCAATTAAGGAACGGCTTAACAAGTTGTGGTATATGATTGTGATGGAATACTATTGTACTATAAGAAATGACAAGCAGGATGCTCTCAGAAAAAGCTAGAAAGATTTACATGAACTTATGTGAAGTGAAATAAGTAGAAGTAGGAGAATATTGTGCACAGTAATAGCAATATCGTATAATGAAGAATTTTTAATGACTTAGCTATTCTCAGCAATACAATGATCCAAGACAATTCTGAAGGACTTGTGATGAAAAATGTCATCCATCCCCATAGAAAGAACTGATGGAATCAAATGCAGATCAAAGCATACTTTTGTTTTTATCCATTTTGTTTTTCCTGGTTTTTTTTCTTTTATGGTCTGTGTTTTTTTTTTTTTAACATTTATTTATTTATTTAATATTTTTAGTTTACAGCATTGATTTCCACAAGAGTTTGAATTACAAATTTTCTCCCCATTTCTACCCTCCCCCACTACAAGATGGCATATATTCTGATTGCCTTGTTCCTCAGTCAGCCCTCCCTTCTGTCACCCCACTCCCCCACATCCCCTTTTCCCTTGCTTTCTTGTAGAGCGAGAGAGATATCTATGCCCCATTGCCTGTAGATCTTATTTCCTAGTTGCATGTAAAAACTATTTTTTTGAACATCTGCTACTAAAACTTTGAGTTCCAAATTCTCTTCCCTCTTCCCTCCCCACCCACCCCCCCTAAGAAGGCAAGCAATTCAACATAGGCCACATGCATATCATTATGTAAAACCCTTCCACAATACCCATGTTGTGAAAGACTAACTATATTTTGCTCCTTCCTATTCTATCCCCCTTTATTCAGTTTTCTCCCTTGACCCTGTCCCTTTTCAAAAGTGTTTGCTTTTGATTACCTTCTCCCCCTATCTGTCCTCCCTTCTATCATTCCCCCTTTTCTATCTCCTTCCTCTTTCTTTTCTGTGGGGTAAGATACCCAATTGAGTGTGCATGCTATTCCCTCCTCAGATCAAATCCGATGAGAGCAAGATTCATTCATTCCCCCTCTCCTGCCCCCTCTTCCCTTCCTATAGAACTGCTTTTTCTTGCCACTTTTATGCAAGATAATTTACCCCATTCTATCTCTCCCTTTCTCCCTCTCTCAATATATTCCTCTCTCGTTCCTTAATTTTATTTAATTTTTTTAGATATCATCTCTTCATATTCAACTCATCCTGTGCCCTCTGTCTTTCTGTATATGTATATTCCTTTCAGCTACCCTAATACTGAGGTGTCTTGAATCATACACATTATCTTTCCATGTAGGAAGGTAATCAAAACAGTTCAACTTTAGTTAAGTCCTTTATGATTTCTCTTTCTTGTTTACCTTTTCATGCTTCTCTTGATTCTTGTGTTTGAAAGTCAAATTTTATATTCAGTTCTGGTCTTTTCACTGAGAAACTTGAAAGTCCTCTATTTTCTTGAAAATCCAGATTTTGCCTTGGAGCATGATACTCAGTTTTGCTGGGTAGGTGATTCTTGGTTTTAATCCTAGCTCCATTGACCTCCGGAATATCATATTCCAAGCCCTTTGATCTCTAAATGTAGAAGCTGCTAGATATTGTGTTATCCTGATTATGTTTCCACAATACTCAAATTGTTTCTTTCTGGCTGCTTGCAGTATTTTCTCCTTGATCTGGGAGCTCTGGAATTTGGCAACAATATTACTAGGAGTTTTCTTTTTGGGTTCTTTTTCAGGAGGTCATTGGTGGAGTCTTTCAATTTGTATTTTACCTTCTGGCTCTAGAATATCAGGGCAGTTCTCCTTGATAATTTCTTGAAATATGATATCGAGCCTCTTTTTTGGATCACAGCTTATAGGTAGCCCAATAATTTTTAAATTATCTCTCCTGGATCTATTTTCCAGGTCAGTGGTTTTTCCAATGAGATATTTCACATTGTCTTCCATTTTTTCATTCCTTTGGTTATGTTTTATAATATCTTGATTTCTCATAAAGTCACTAGCTTCCACTTGGTCCAATCTAATTTTTTTTTAATTTAAATTTATTTATTTAACATATTTGGTTTTCAGCATTGATTTTCACAACAGTTTGAATTACAAATTTTCTCCCCATTTCTACCCTCCCCCCCACTCCAAGATGGCTTATATTCTGGTTGCCCTGTTCCCCAGTCAGCCCTCCCCTCTATCACCCCCCTCCCCTCTCATCCCCTTTTCCCTTCCTTTCTTGTAGGGCAAGATAAATTTCTACACCCCATTGCCTGTGTATCTTATTTTTTAGTTCCATACAAAAACTTTTTTTTGTTTTTGAACATCTGATTTTAAAACTTTGAGTTCCAAATTCTCTCCCCTCTTCCCTTCCCACCCACCCTCCCTAAGAAGTTGAGCAATTCAACCTAGGCCACACATGTATCATTATGTATAACCCTTCCACAATACTCATGTTGTGAAAGGCTAACTACATTTTGCTCCTTCCCAACCCATCCCGCTTTACTGAATTTTCTCCCTTGACCCTGTCCCCTTTCCAAAGTGTTTGTTTTGATTACCTCCACCTCCATCTGCCCTCCCCTCCATCATCCCCCCCTTTTATTTTTTTTTTAATCTTCCTCCCTCCTCTTTCCTGTGGGGTAAGATACCCAACTGAGTACGTATGGTATTCCCCCTCAGGCCAAATCTGATGAGAGCAAGGTTCACTCATTCCCCCCTCACCTGCCCTCTCACCTCCTGCCACAGAACTGCTTCCTCTTGCCACCTTTATGTGAGATAATCCACCCCATTCTATCTCTCCCTATCTCCCTCTCTCAGTATGTTGCTCCCTCATCCCTTAATTTCATTTTATTTCTTTTAGATATCTTCCCTTCATCTTCAACTCACCCTGTGTCTGCTCTCTCTCTTTTACATATATATATATATATATAAAAACACACACATATATATACACATACATACACATACATACATATACACATAGATATATACATACATACACATTCACTTATATATATACATAAACATATATATATATATACACACATATATACATACATATATATATGCATATTCCCTTCAACTACCCTAATACTGAGGTCTCATGAATCATACACATCATCTTTCCATGTAGGAATGTAAACAAAACAGTTCAACTTTAGTAAGTCCCTTGCAATTTCTTTTTCTTGATTACCTTTTCATGCTTCTCTTGATTCTTGTGTTTGAAAGTCAAATTTTATATTCAGTTCTGGTCTTTTCACTGAGAAAGCTTGAAAGTCCTCTATTTTATTGAAAATCCATATTTTGCTTTGGAACATGATACTCAGTTTTGCTGGGTAGGTGATTCTAGGTTTTAATCCTAGCTCCATTGACCTCTGGAATATCGCATTCCAAGCCCTTCGATCTCTTAATGTAGAAGCTGCCAGATCTTGGGTTATTCTGATTGGGTTTCCACAATACTCAAATTGTTTCTTTCTGGCTACTTGCAGTATTTTCTCCTTGATCTGGGAGCTCTGGAATTTGGCGACAATATTCCTAGGAGATTTCTTTTTGGGATCTATTTGAGGAGGCGATCGATGGATTCTTTCAATTTCTATTTTGCCCTGTGGCTCTAGAATATCAGGGCAGTTCTCCTTGATAATTTCTTGAAAGATGGTATCTAGGCTCTTTTTTTGCTCATGGCTTTCAGGTAGTCCAATAATTTTTAAATTATCTCTCCTGGATCTATTTTCCAGGTCAGTGGTTTTTCCAAGGAGATATTTCACATTATCTTCCATTTTTTCATTCCTTTGGTTCTGTTTTATAATATCTTGATTTCTCATAAAATCACTAGCTTCCACTGGCTGCAATCTAATTTTTAAAGTTGTATTTTCTTCAGTGGTCTTTTGGACCTCCTTTTCCATTTGGCTAATTCTGCCTTTCAAGGCATTCTTTTCCTCATTGGCTTTTTGGAGCTCTTTTGCCATTTGAGTTAGTCTGTTTTTTAAGGTGTTGTTTTCTTCAGTGTATTTTTCGGTATTTTTTTGGGTCTCCTTTAGCAAGTCATTGACTTGTTTTTCATGGTTTTCTCGCATCCTTCTCATTTCTCTTCCCAATTTTTCCTCTACTTCTCTAACTTGCTTTTCCAAATCCTTTTTGAGCTCTTCCATGGCCTGGGACCAGTTCATGTTTTTCTTGGAGGCTGTTGGGGTAGGCTCTTGCACTTTATTGACTTCTTTAGGCTGTATGTTTTGGTCTTCTTTGTCATCAAAGAAAGAATGCAAAGTCTGAGACTGAATCTCGGTGCGTTTTCGCTGCCTGGCCATATTCCCAGCCAACTAACTTGACCTTTGAGTTTTTCAGCGGGGTATGACTGCTTGTAGACTAGAGAGTTCTATGTTCCACGTTTGGGGGGGAGGTGCCAGCTCTGCCACACCAGCACTGCTCCTTACCCAACCCCCAACCCGAACTGGGCTTAGATCTTCAGCAGGCCGTGCACTCCTGCTCTGACCCACCACTTAATTCCTCCCACCAGGTGGGCCTGGAGCCAGAAGTAACAACAGCTGTAGCTGCCCCACCTCCACTGCCCCTGGGGCTGGAAGCTGAACCGAGAACTCTTTCTACTCCCGCAGCTTTTCCCACTAACCTTCTCCGCAGTCTTTGGTGTTTGTGGGTTAAGGAGTCTGGTAACTGATTCAGGGCGCTAGGGCCCCCTCTGCCTGGCTTCTGGTCTGGATGGTCCACGCCGCCCACGCTGGACTCTGCTCCACTCTGTTCCCAGCTCCCAGCTCCCAGCTCCATGTGGGATAGACCTCACCCAGAGACCATCCAGGCTGTCCTGGGCTGGAGCCCTACTTCCCTCTGCTGTTTTGTGGGTTCTGCTATTCTAGAATTGGTTCAGAGCCATTTTTTATAGGTTTTTGGAGGGACTCGGTACGGAGCTCATACTAGTTCCTGCTTACCAGCCACCATCTTGGCTCTGCCCTGAGTTAGTCTATTTTTAAGGTGTTATTTTCTTCAGTATTTTTTTGGGTCTCCTTTAGCCAGTCATTGACTTGTTTTTCATGGTTTTCTTGCATCACTCTCATTTCTCTTCCCAATTTTCCCTCTACTTCTCTAACTTCCTTTTCCAAATCCTTTTTGAGCTCTTCCATGGCCTGAGACCAATTCATGTTTTTCTTGGAGGCTTTTGCTGTAGGCTATTTGACTTTGTTGACTTCTTCTGGCTGTATGTTTTGGTCTTCTTTGTCACCAAGGAAAGATTCCAAAGTCTGAGTCTGAATCTGAGTCAGTTTTCACTGCCTGTTCATGTTCCCGGCTAACTACTTGACCCTTGAGTTTTCATGAGGGTATGACTGCTTGTAGAGTATAGAATACTTTGTCCCAAGGTTGTGGAGCTGTGCTGTTGTTTTCAGAGCTATTTCTGCACAGCACTGTCTGACACATCAGTGCTCCTCTTCCCCTAAGAACTGCCAACCCAGACTGCCACTCATATCTAAGCAGGCTGTGAACTCCTGCTCTGTTCAGCCACTTAATTCCTCCCACCAGGTGGGCCTGGGGCTGGAAGCAACTGCAGCTGTAGCTCTGGAAGCAGCCTCAGAGCTGAACCATCTCTGCCCTCCCACCCCAGAGTGGTGGCCAACCACTCTGTCCCTGCAGTTTTTCCCACTAACCTTCTCTGCTGTCTTTCGTGTTTGTGGGTTGAGAAGTCTGGTAACTGCCACAGCTCACTGATTCAGGGTGCTAATGCCTGTTCTACCTGGCTCCCGGTCTGGTTGGTCTGGGCGCAGCCCACGCTGGGCTCTGCTCTGTTCAGCTCCGAACATGGTGCCATAGACCTTACCCAGCGACCATTCAGGCTGTTCTGGGCTGAAGCCCTGCTTCCCTCTGCTATTTCATGGGTTCTGCAGTTCTAGAATTTGTTCAGAGTCATTTTTATAGGTATTTGGAGGGTCCTGGGGGAGAGCTTTAGGCAAGTCCCTGCTTTCCAGCAGCCATCTTGGCTCTGTCCCTCACTCTATGGTTTGTATTTTCTTTCACAGTATGACTAGTGTAGAAAGATGTTTTGGATAGCTACACATGTATAACCTATATCAAATTGCTTCCCTTCTCAATGAGGGGGGAGGAAAGGGAGTGAGGGAGAGACTTTGGAACTCAAAATTTAAAAAAAAATGAGTGTTAAAATGTTTTTGCATGCAATTAGGGAAAAATAAAATACTAAATAATTTTTAAAAAGAAAGTCTTCTAGCTTTGCAAGTTTTCCAAAAGCCTGGCCCTTCTGGTCCTTGACTAGGAGATATCATGCTGGCATTGAATGAGTTGAGTCATGCACACACAGTCCTTTAAACAGCCTTTAGATTCTTCTGAGACTCAGTGATCAGAAGAGTCTGCCAGGGCCAACTTGTGTACGCTGTGGAATTGAATCAGGGCAGCCAAAAAAAGAGAATGAAACTATATAATTAACTTTCAAGGACAGAATGAATAGTAAGTGGAAAACATAATGTGTTATGGCATTTGGGTCTAATATCTTGAAACTGGTTTATTGCAAGGGATAATAAGAGTAGTGAGGGGTTATGAAACTCCAGTTAAGAATTACTGGCTCAGGGGAAGAGGGACAAGATGTGAGATGACTGCTCTATTCCTTTTCAACTCTGAGATCTTATAAGTCTATGATTAGTGTGGATCAAGGTTTTAAAACAGAGAGCTCTTCTCCTCTCTTGACACATGTTAGACATAGCCGATGATGTACTCCATCTATCAATCCACAAATCACCACGTATTCCTTGAACATCTGCTTTCTGCCTTTCCTACCATACTATTCCCTAAAAATGTGTGTGCTCTTATTATCTTCTCTTTGGTTCTCTTGATAAATATCGGCATTTATACATTTGAGTCCTTACATTCATTATTTTGATTTTGGTTTTCACTTTGAAATATGCTATCTGATAATAATACTGCTTTTTAAAATTTTGCACTTTTGAAGGTGGAACAAATGACAATGAAAAATGAAAATCCATTCAGGTGATGCCATTGACATGAAAGCTATGGTTATGGTCATGGAGACATGTACATGGGATACTGTTTTAGCTCTGAGCCTTAGTCTTAATGTACATATTCCCCCTGAACTCAGGGCCATTGGTCAGACTTTATGTATATCGAAGCAGTGTTCCTCCTGATCATTAGAAGCAAAGGCTATTTAGGCATTTAAGGAATGTGTGTGAAAGAAACTTGGATTTTGCATAGGGAAAGGAAGTTTTGAGTCACAGTAGACACCACTTCCTATTATAGACTCAGGCATAAGCAGTCCTAGCACCATAATCACAATTTTTATTGCCTTTTCATGACTTTAATAACCAATTATCTACTTGCCAGGTACTGTATTAGATTAGTGATACAAGGGTGAAAATGAATCATTTCCTGCCCTTAAGGAACTTAAAATAGATCAATTGGCATTTTATACAATCCATGAAGGTAACTCTGCATTTAAGGAAGAGACCAGCAGTGTCCTAACCACTGCCAGTGCCCAGTTCTCAAGGAATTACAAGTCAATTCAGCAGACACTGGGTTCATACGATAGCACTTGCAAATGACTTTATATAGTTGCTTATGCTTGGACTGTGCGTTGGAGTTCATTTTAGCACAACCCTCCCATTTGAAAGATGAAATAGCTAAGACCTAGACAGGTGATGTGACTTTCCTAAAGCCATACTGCTTGTTCTTGGCAAAGTTAAAAATCAAACCCAGATCTCCAGACTCCCTGGCGAGTGCCCTTTCTACTCTTCCATGCTGACCCTAAAGAATTCTCACTATCAGTTTTCTAGCTCAGTGAAAGTTCACTTAATAAATCTATTTAGTCAGTTGGCTGATGGAACTTTTAATTTAAAGGAGAAGGTGCAGTAGCAGTATACTCTTCTCTACCTTTTGTCATAATGAGTGAGGAAAGCTAAGGTTACTACACGATTCTTTGAAGGCAATAGAATTTGAGGGAGGAGGATGAACTTTCTATCCTCCCCTCCCCCCGCCCCACCTCACAATTCCTCTAATAAAGCATGCCATTTAAAACAAACAAACAAGCGTGCAAATAGGTGTGGGGAAATGATGTCAAAGATATAAAGATGGGTGTCAGCCTGATTTAGAAGTCAAAACTTTATTAGGCTGAAGACATGTTTAGTATATCTGATGAGAGAATTCTTTTTCATTAAGAAATAATCAAACAAAATTGCATTCTATTTCTATGTATAGGTATTGTCCTTTCACTATAAAGATGACATTGGTGACATTGTTAACCACTGTTATAAATTTGGGTTAAGTGAATTGACTCATGTGGGGATTTATCCTGTGACCTTAGCCATATGAACATTGGTTGGAGCATTGGTGCTCCCACTAACTGAGTTTTGATCATAATATCCCATCAGAGATCATAACATTTTCAATACCTTCTAATGAAAAAAGGCATTGAATTTTGAGGACTGCATTTAGGGGTTATTGGATTGGAATTTGAACCATATTTTCCTCATCTTTAAAGTGAGAAGTTTGGATTTCATGACATCTACAGTAGTTTTTTCCAGCTGTATACCTCCAATTCTTCTGCCACAAACTTTAAAAGGAGAGATTGGGGGAGAGAGAGAGAAAAAGAGAGAGAGTTAGAGAGTGAGACACAGAGAGAGATGTCTTATAATAGATTGCTTATAGTTTGACAGTGTTTATTAATGAGGTCTGTGGTAAGACAACACCTGTGAAAATTAGAGCTCATAGGTTCTCTTAGCAAAGGTGCGTCAATGTCATATTTCATACAGTCTCTAAGAGTTTGATAATTTTTCATTGATAATGGTTTCTATGGCATTGGGTGAAGGATCTATTCTAGTATTCTCATTGACTGATTCTAAGAAACACTGTTGAGTGTCTGCCTTGCAATTCTTCCCATAGCCTGCACTATTAGAGATTACTATCTCAGGCTCTATGCTCATGGAATAGTTTCTGAGAGAACCAAATCATAGTCCTCTTTTATTTTTATTCCATTAACCCTCAGTTGTCTATTCTAAGGGAGGGTCAGCCATAAGATGAGAAATAGAAATCCATGGATAATCCAGAAACTCCATTTCAGCTAAGAGCTGCTGTGCTAGATGTCTATTGAATCTTTTCCCAGTGCTTCAAACAAGGAATTAAGGAAACAAGTATTTAATAAGCACTATGTGCCTACTATTTAGCATGCAGTAAAACAGATTTATCTCATTTGGGCTTTTATTCCCTTCCCTATAAAGATGGGGTAAAATGGCCTGGTGAGACAGAAGACAGGAGAAAGAGGTAAAGACAGAAACTGAGAGAATCCACAAATTGTACAAACCGTTGATGAGTAGAAGCTGGTGTGATTAGTGAGTGACTGAGACATAACGGCAGAAGCCTCCAAATGGAAGGGCCCACTATGCTTTCCAGATTTATAATGGTCAAAGAAGAGAAACCCACTATCCAGATATCAAACATTGATTTTATCTCTCTTAGCTCTCATGCTTTCTATCCCAACAGGTGTCTGGTGGCATCTATGTGCATGTGTCCCTGTGTAAGTGTTCTGAGGCTGCGTAATTGTGAAAGGATCATGTTTGACAAATTAGCCTGCTTGATAATATTGTGATAACTGGGACGTGGTATGAGATGATAATGATAGGCTGGGAAGATAACCATTTGATTGAATTAGTTGTGGAGAAATGTGGGTTTGAAATTGAAGTATGAAGAGGATTATTAAGGGACCATCAATGATAAGTCTTGCTTTTAATTCTTGTAAGCTCATTTCATAGAAAAGTACAAATGCCCAACAAGTGCCTTTATCTGGTGCTTTGGTACATCTTGGGGGTAAGTCTCCTTTTTTGCCTCGCCACAATTTTTTACATGCCATAAATGAAACTAATTGAAATAAATTCATTGGCATGATATTTCCCAAGTCCAGGCACATAATTATGGGCAGAAAAGGAGCATAGGGTCCTGTTTACATTTTGTGAAACTCCTATAGGTTAACAGGTTACATTCTGCTTCTCTAGTGACATTGTTATAAACTTTATCTCCCTTCTCTCCACTCACACAGCTATCACCCTAGTTTAGGCAATCATCACCTCTTACCTGGACCTTTGCTATTGTTTCTTAATATGTCTCCCTACCTCAAGTCTCCCTTCTCTTCTACCCATCTTTTACAGCTGCCAAAGTGCAGGCGATGTCATCCTCCTAACTCCCTAAGCTGAACTGACTCCTTGTTATTTCAAGGATTAAATATAATCTCAATTTTGCATTTAAGGCTTTTCAAGATCTGCCACACTGTTATCTTTATAGTCTTCTTACATATTATTATTATTGGCCTCTGTGCACTCTGGCCTTACTGGCCTGATGGCTGTTCCTCATATATGACCCTTCATTTTCCATTTCTTTGACTTTGCATAGGATGTCCCTTGTTCCTGGAATGTTCTCCGTCTCCATCTCTCCCTCTTAGAACCCTGGTATTCTTTAGGACTCAGCTTCAATGCTTTGCTCCCTCTGTAGGGAGAGGGTTTCTTCCTCCCTTAACTGCTGGTGCCTTCTGTCTGCTTTGTAGGTATCTTATACATACACACACATACATACACATACACACATATAATACATACATGTGATATACATATGTGATATATATATATATACACACACATACACACATGCGATGTGTGTTGTCTCACCATTTTGAATGTAAGCACCTGGGGGGCAGGAAGTGTTCTTGCTTTTACTTTGCCTCCCCAGTATTTAATATAGTGATTGTGCTTGCTGATCGATTGATCAATTAACTGAATGAATGGAGCTGAGATGTGGGGGTCGTGGTCTGAGATTTTTCACATAAGGATTCCAGGCCTATTTCTTGTATAACCAAGTTAACGACCATTCAAACAGGATCCAGTTTTCTAGTTTCTGGATGAAGCTGGGAAGCTTCATAAAGTTATAAAATAGTTTACTTCGGTCATTTTTTCAGTGGTGTCTGACTTCTTGCAACTTCATTTGGGGTTTTCTTGGTAGGGATACTGGAGTGGTTTACCATTTCCTTCTCCAGCTCATTTTACAGATGAGGAAACTGAGGAAAACAGGGTTAAGTGACTTGCCCAGGGTCACATAGCTGGTAAGTGTCTGAGGCTGGATTTGAACTTAGGAAGATGAGTCTTTCTGACTCCAGGCCAGGCACTCTATTCTCCAGTCACTTAGCTGGCACAGTTTATATAGTTTATATCAGAATATAAATATTAACAGCTAGCATTTACATAGAACTTTGAAATTGGCAAAGCATTTTTTACATATGCTATCTCATTTTGGGCAGCTGCATGGTACAGTGCATAGAGTATCAGTTCTGGAGTCAGGAAGACCTGAGTTCAAATTCAGTCTCAGACACTTACCAGCTATGTGACTCTAGGCAAGTTACTTAACCTTAGTCTGACTCAGTTTCTCTATCTGTAAAATAAGGATAATAATAGCACCTAGGGCTGTTGATGAGATAATATCTGTAAAACACTTACTACACTGTGCCTGGCACATATTAGGCACTATGTAAATGCCAGCTATTAGCTATTATTATTTGATCCTCACAACAATGATGAGAGGTAGGTGTTATTGTTATATTCACTTTGCAGATGAAGTAACTGAGACTGAAAGAAAGGTTACTTAATTAGTAAGTGTCTGAGGAAATATTTGAACCCAGATCTTCCTGACTCTGAGTCCAGTAAAACTCTCTCGTCTCTCATCTCTTATTTTTCTGTCTCTCTGTCTCTGTCTCTCACCCTCTTTTTCTCTTTCCCTACACACACGTTATATATATATATATATATACATATATATATATGTATATGTGTGTGTGTATATATATATAGACACACCATATACCATCTATATGTGTGAGTATTTATATAAGGAGGTATACATACATATACACATATATAAACAATACCTACTTCACATATACATACACACATATATGTGTATGTATGTATATGCATATGAATATATATCTATATCTATATATCTATATATCTATAAAAACAATAACATCTTCCCATACAAACACACACACATATATAACATAACCTTGAGGGTGTTTTTTTTAAAGAGTTTATATGAGAAAGTGTGTAAAATATGAAATTCAGGCAATACTATTTATGGTAAAATCAAGGAATACAACACATCTAAATATAATTTCCACCTCTATCTTTGATGGACATGAGATTACTTAGGAAAGAGTACACATAATATCTATGTAATCTGTGACTGCTAGGGCAGAAAAGGGCGCAGTGAAGTAGAAATCTTATCCAATTTCCTTGGGAGAAAGAGCCCTAGAGATCAATTGAGAACCTGGAGAAAGAAGAGGATTGGTTGACACCTCTTGACACCATGGCACTTCATTAAGAAGAATACTCTTGGATTTACCCCTGAAATTCACCATCACTGTCTCGAGTAGGTTTCTTGGGATTTTAGTAAGAATTTCAGGTCATTTCTAGACACATCCACCCCTATCACAGCGTTTTGTGACAGTTGTTAGTACATTTCCTTCTATCATGTCTATAAGCAAGAAGGTTGAAATTACAGAACCTTAGGTCACCTGCTAAGAAGTTTGGCTTCAGCAACCCCAAAGTCGACATATTTTGCTTAACTTAAGAATTTCTGCCTTATTTGGAAT
>NC_050573.1:198729187-198927609 GCF_011100635.1 Trichosurus vulpecula
CCAACCCCCTGTCTTCCAAACCTCCCCCAATACTTGGCATCCGTTTTGGATTTTAGTATTTCTGTCTTTAACAAATCTCCATTTGCCCTCTTCTCTTACTCTTTCCCAGAAATGCAAGAACTAATTGATGACAGAGACGTACAATGTTTTCCCTTTCTTTTGCTGCTTGCCTGAAGAAATAAAAGGAAGAGAGGCGGGGGAAAAAGTGGGCTTACCTGTGATTTTGGAAGTCTAACTTGCATTGGCTGGGCTGCCATGCCAAATTAGGGATACAATCTCATAAGCCTTGGCAGAACCATTTTGGGCAAAAGCCACTAATACCTGAATGCCAATTCCATGCAATTGGAGAGGTCTCTTTTGCTTTCTCTCCTTTTCAAAAAGATAATATTTCTAGAGCTTAACTCTTGACTGGGACAGACAAAAGCTGGAAATGTGAATACTACATCGAGGTTGGTGGTAGTGTTTTCACACAAGACTTGGGTAGCAGGAAGCATTTCCCTTTAACCCCATGAGTGGCCCAGATATTACATATGCCATTTAAGACTTCACTAGAGAGCAAAGTATGAATTATGTGGCCAACAAACTATAGGGGAAGCAGTTTCCTTGGATGGTAATTGTGAGTCCATACATTGCTGAAGTCAATAATAGCATTTCCTTTGAGCTGGTCTTCATAGCCAAAGGGCCTAGACTCATACTAATTTAAGCAGAACAAAGCTTGATTAGAGCAGCCTTTAGAAGCAGGTTTATATTTACTATCAATACATAGAAATCACTGAATTTTCTCTTGCATGAGATTTGGCCACCATCGAACTTATCATATCTAGGATGAAATTATTTCAAATGGACTAATTATATGCTATTTCCAATTAACATGAAAAACCTGACTTTGAGAAGATAAGAGAGGACACACAGTGTAGTGGATAGAGTGTTGGACTTACATTAGGATGATCTTGTTCAAATCTTGCCTCTACTTCTTACCATGTGGCTCTGGGCAAATTGCATAACCTCTGAACTTGTTTCCTCATCTATTAGATAAAAGGGTTGGACTAGATGGTCTTCCAAGGTTTCTTTCTGCTCCAAATCCATGATCCTGTGTTTACAAAGGGAAAGTTTTTTTAATTGTTGCTTAGACACCTCTTTTCTAAGAAATATTAAATTCCAGTCAAAATGAATATTTTAATTTTTGATTGTACTCTAGTAAAATACTGCCATCTCCATGGACCATGGAAGCATTTTGTTTAGGAAACACCTTCTATCAATGTTGAAGGGGCAGCTCCTAACCCTGACTCCTAAGATCTCACAGGATTTCATATTTACCTCTAATTTTCTTAGCTTGATGCCTTTACTGGTTAGGAAAGAAAGGCTAGAAAATTCAGAGTAGAGTAATAGTGTGGTAGAAAGAAATGAAAATGACAACAAAACAAAAATCATGTCGCTTAATCTTGCTCATTCTTCCCGCCTCTTGATGTCCAGCTTTGGGTCTCTCTAAAGTGTGTGTACTGTTGTCTGATTCTTAGCGATTCAGCTACCATTCTTTCATACAAACCTAGTTGCGTTAAAAGACATCACACCACACGTTCAAAGAAAGAATTTTTAGTACTTCATTGTTTACAGAGACCATATTCCTTTTATTTTTATTTCCAGTTTATCTTAACAAAAAAAGAAAAAAATAACTACTTAGTTCTCTAACCTTTTTGTCTTTCATTCTGCAAGAAAACAACTCCAGCTATTCTATAGGTGGAAAATAGACTTTGAAAAAAAAGACATCTTAGCAAACAATTAAGCATAATCTTGCCTCCTTATTCTATGCCAGGGAAATGCTTCCTATACATATTGTTATTTCCTTTTCAAAAAAGATGCACAGAAACCACAATATGGGATACTTTGGCATCCATTCTAGTAATTTGTACATATAGGTCTCGTGTTAAATAAAATTGTGGCAATTCCAAATTCCAGATCTGGATAATCACCAGACCAGTAAGAACTGTATCTATAAATCTAATATCTTTTCACATAAATTTATTTTTACTATTTCCATAAATTCATCTCTTGGTTACATTGTATAACATCCATGAGAAGGTCTTAAGGAAAATACTTCTGGAAATTAAGCAGTTTCTTCTCTTTTTCTTTCACTCCAATAACTCTTTCAAAGGTACGTAGTTGTTCTTATGTTTGCTTATACCACGACAGAAGAGAAGCGCAGAAACACAGCCTTCATTTAGTATGTCTAATTATTTGCTAGTTAATTTCATTCTCTAGATTGAAATAATCCAAATCACTTAACCGTTTTATTTCTGACTTTTAGTCTCTTTTCCATGCTTGGGTTTAACTTCCTTTCTTCATATGAGGTGTACTCTGTAATGCCTTTTTACAGTAGGTTATGACACGAACTAGGAATATGTTTGTTGTTTAAAATACTCCCACCCATTTCCCAAATTGAAGTTTTTAGCTGAAAATCTCTCCCAAGGGCATGAATAACATGAAACAGCTAACACTTGGGAACATTGTACTGGCTTTTTCTCTGTCCTTGTCGCCCCCTGCTCAAATAAAGCAGGCAGGTGCAAGTTATAGGAGTTACCGATTATTTATGGCTTTTAGATACTTTGTAGGTTTAGCTGGTGAGAAAAGTTTTATTCCACTCACATGAACAAAACCCACCCAACTGTCTAGGCTGATTAAATTCACATTGTTGCATGAGCACATGGCAGGCAGGATGAAAATTATGAAATCTCAGCGCCTGTGCCATGGCAACTGAGCAAACAGCTCATGGGGAGAATGGGAATAATAGAAAATAGCAATATTTCTCTTTGTGTTTTCCCTCTTGACAGTTTTATCCTCACATCTGCCTGATGTCCAGTGCACAAGCAGAGAGCTGGTCGTCTGTAGAGACGCTCCCTTGTCCTTTTTTGCTTTCTCTAGACTCACTTATGCCCTGAACAGCCTGGAAGGGAAGCCATGGTCCCTTGAGGTTTCAAGGAGCACAGCTGAGGGAAGTTTAGAGAGAATCTGTTTCTTTCCTTCTAAGGAACTGAAGATGCGAAGGCACAGGAGTAATGCTTTCCAAGTGGTTGTGATCAGCACATGAACATTTTTAAATAAGCCCACGTTACTATTGCACTTTATTTACTGAAAGGCACCATTCAGGTCACAGACCCGGTGCTTAGTCTCATAGTATGCTTATAGAGTACCTCATATGCATTCATATCAAAGTGTTTGGTAAAGAAGCGTATTTTTTTATGATCAGGAAAACTGAAGTGCAAAGGTGGGAGTGAGAATTGTTGGCGTGTAGTAGAGAGAATGTTAAGTCTGGAATCAAGAGACCCAATATTTAGTAGATAAGGGTGAATACAGATAATTTCTTAACCTCTCTGAACTCCATGATATTTGTTGTGACCAGGACACTGGTAGACCTGGGGAGGCTTCCTTTAATGCCTCCCACCCCCATTCCCCACCAAACACACACACACACACACACACACACACACACACACACACACACATATTCACTCCCTTACTCACTCACATACCTACACTACCACTGCACCAACAAGAGCTACTGTGAGTGGAGAAGTGAGTTGAGAGGGCCTGGGGATGTTTGACTTAACTTTGCTCCCAGGTGGATTGATTTGGGAACCAGCTATGGGCCCTTTAGGCAGGAATATAGTAACAGTTTTAGGGAATCAGTGCTCCTTACAACTCCAGGGAACCTCCTTGCCAAATGTTTTTTAACTTCTGGTATCTTTTATCTGCTTTTACTTTCCTAGACTTTTTTTTTTTTACTGCTTTTGGTCACTTACTAGCTGTGTGACCCTGGGCAAGGCACTTAACCTTGTTTGCCTCAGTTCTTCATTTCCAAAGAAAATGAAGTGGAGAAGGAAATGGCAAACCCCTCCAGTATCTTTGCCAAGAAATCCCCAAATGGGGTCAGGAAGAGTCGAACAGGATTGAAACAACTGAACAACCAAAGATCACATTTTTGCCTCAGGGTTGTTAAATGTTGAATTAAAGGGATTGTCTGTGAAACAACCCAACACTTCTGAATCACAACAAGGCTAGGTGGTGAAGATGAGATCTGGTATGGTTCTCTCTCTTTTTGGAGGTATGGGGCAGGAAGGAGGGGCACTTTACTGGTCTTACCATTCCTATAGACTTTGGATCCTTGACCTCATTGGCCTCTTGATGATTTGGGCCTACCTGGGCTTTGATGTGACATATGATAGTGGCTTCAGAGTTTTAGAAGTGTGTGAGAGAAAAGAATTTACTGTGCATTTGAAGCTACCTGTTGTGCAAGAATTAAGATAGGACTTCAAAGAAGAATGAGCAGATAGAATCTTACTGTCATGTCAAGAATCAAGAATATTTCTTTCTACCAATGAGCAAAGAGTGAGACTCACTTGTTACCAGATACGACTTTAGAAGGATGTCAAAAAGGCAGTGGCACGCTGCTATGAGTGAGCAGCTTTGCCTTGCTTTTGGAAATGCTGTTCAAGGTACAAAAGGTAAACACTGCTTATGTTTTTATCTTTTTTAGGTATCCTGAGCAGCTCCCAATTTCTAGAGATGAAGGTTGAAAATTTTTCCTTGTATTAGATTACAAATATTTTATTCAAACTGAGATTGGCTGTTCTGAAAAACCCTGAAGGATTTTTTTGGGGGGCAACTGTTTATATGTTGCTTACATATTCACATTCTAATTTATTTATTCATATTTTATTTTTATGTAATTCACTCTGTATTATGAATCATTAATGAAGAGCAGGAAGGGATCTTAGATGCCATTAAATCCACCCCTGTCCCCCACTTCATATTATAGATGAGGCATAGATTGGTTTAAGTGACTTGTATAGGGTCATATGCCTAGTAAGTATCTGAGGTAGAATTTTCACCCAGATCTTTGTGACATCAAGTCCAATGCCCTGTCTGATATATCATGTTCCATTTCAATCCAAGGAGCCATTGGCTAAATCTGAGAAAAGTTGCCTTCTGAGCCTCTCCCTGACTTTACCTGGTAGGGATGTGTTAGGAAAGTAATTCCTTACACACAGTAAATTGCCTCTACTATGCAAAGGAATCTATGTATGGCCTGGGGTAGGGTCAGGTGGGGTCTGAGAAGGAAAAATTGCCCATGTAGTGATGCTGTATGCACACAAACTCTCTGCAATATTTTAGACTATAATTTTCATTACCTTTTGCCCCATGTTGCATTGGGTGCCCACAGCTCCAGTATCTTTTATTCTTCTGCTCAGGATACTCAGAGCTCCACCTAGGCTTGCTTTTCCCAAGCAGTACTCAACAAGTGGTCTAGATCTTTGTAAGACTTTTTACCCCAGATATCACAAGTTAATTAATCAATCAATGAACATATTTACATGCCTACTATGTGACAGGCACTGTGCTAAGCAAACAAACAAAACATGCTTATGAATTAACAAATAAGCATTTATCAAGTGTTTCTCTGTTTCCAGTGTTGTGTGAGACCCTGTAGTAGGGATTCAATTCATTTCAATTTAATCAACAGTTGTAAATTAAATGTCTTATGTGTATAAGGTGGGTAGCTAAGTGGCATGGTGGGCAGGGCACTGGGCGTGGAGTCAGGAAGACTCATCTTTCTGAATTCAAATGTAGCTTCAGATACTTACTTGCTGTGTGGCCCTGGGCAAGTCACTTAACCCTGTTTGCCTCACTTTCTCATCTATAAAATGAGCTGGAGAAGGAAATGGCGAACCACTCCATATCTTTACCCAAGAAAACCCCAAATCAGGTCATCAAAAGTGGGACATGACTTAAATGACTGAACAACAAAATGTGTAAGGTACATGCCAGGCCATGAGAGTGCAAAGATTAAAACAAAACAAAATATAATTTCTGCCCTCAATGAGCTTAACTTTTATTTATGGGAGGAAGGAGTTATGATATGTACACAAGTAAATATTATATAAGGTAGTGAGTACTGGGGAGAGGGGGGCAAAGAAAAGATTCAAATAATGTACTCTAGGACAAATTGAACACATTGGGGAGAGGAAGAAGCAGAGGAGGGTCAAGAGAAGCTTGACAGAGGAGGTAGGTAGGCACCCAATCTGAATCTGTGCTTTGAGAGAGAAGGATACTGAAAAAGAAAGATGAGTCTGTGAGTTTAAAGCATAGGGGATAGCATGCAAAAAATGATTGGAAGCAGGATATATGTATGTGGAGTTTACAGGCAATAGCTAGTCTTTCAGCTTGACTAGAATGTAGAGTATGTGAAGATGAGGAATGTGGAAAAATGCCATAAAGGTAGGTTTTAGACAGATGTACACAGGCTCTCATCACTTTATGTCTAGGCTATTGTAAGATGGTTGGCCTCCCTGTCATAAATTTCTGCCCTCTCCAGTCCATCTCTGCTTAGCTATCAAAGTGATCTTCCTAATGAGCAGGTCTGACCCTGTCACCCTACTCAAGAAACTCTAGTGGATGCCTATTATCTCCAGGATCAAACATAAAATTTTATTTTTTTTAAATCTTCTTTCCTTCCTCTCAGGTCTTCTCACACCTTACATTGCCTCCTCCCTTTACCCCATGTACTCTATGATCGGGTGACACTGGTCTCCTTGCTTTTGTTTCAATAAGACATCCCATCTCCAGATTTGGGGTATTTTTACATGGCTGTCCACCATGCTTTGGTTGCTCTTCCTTCTTATTTCCTGGCTTTTCCCGGTTCCTTCAAATCCCAGATAAAACTCAACCTTCTAATAGGAAACCTTTCCTGATTCCTCTTAATGCTAGCACCTTCCCTTTTAATTATTTCCAGCATAGCTTATTTGTACATAGTCATTTGTATGTTTTCCTCTTCCTTTGGATCGTTACATTCTTCAAAGCAAAGGCTTTCCTTTGCCTCATTTTCATGAGTTCAAATCTGGGCTCAGATATATACTATCTGTGTGACCCTGGTCAACTAACTTAACTCCATTTGCCTCAGTTTCCTCATCTGTAAAATGGGCTGGAAAAGGAAATGACAAATCATTCCAGCATCTTTGCCAAGGAAACACCAAATAGGGTCACAAAGAGTTGGACACAACTGAAACAACTCAACAACAAGGAACTTCTTGAGTAACAGGGAAGTAAGGTGGCAAGACCTGCATTTTATGAGAATTATTTTGGTAGTTGTGTGGAAGATGGATTGGAAAGAGGAAGGGAAGCAGGCCAGCCAATTAGGAGACATTTACCATAGTACAACAGAGTAGTGTTGAAAGCATAAACTAGGGTGGTGGTCATGTGAGTGGAGAGAAAGGAATAAATGAGATACTACGCACATAGAAACAAATTAGATATGGTGATGAGAGGGAGGAAAGAATAAAGGATGATTCTGAGACTGCAAAAGGATGATTCTGAAATTATTCTGGTGACCTTAAAATAAATAAGGAAGTTTGGAAGAGAAGTGGGTTTAGGGAGGTATCACTCAAAACTGAATTGGAAATGTCAGGGTAGATTCTATTTTAGCACCTTAGTCACCATATCACACATATTATCCAGTGATATGCATATCCATGTTATACGTTAATTTATCAGTTTCCGGATATTGAATCTGAGTTAATGTCCAAATTATGCAAGTGCAGCTATCCCCTGATATTAGTGAGGGTTAGGTGTACAGAACCCCCATGAATATGAAAAACTGTGAATAACTCTGTGCACCACTCCAAACTTTTATTTTTAATAATTCCATTTATATTTATTTGACACACAAAACAAGTAAAACAACCCACTGCACCCATAAAAAATTGTAGTTTCTATATGACATTAATATCTCACACACACACTACAGATTATTTCCAGCTAATGATGTAGCTACAGTACTGGCTTCATGAATCTCCTTCTCCTACTGAAAAGTACAAGATCCAAGGATCACTACAGGAGAAAAATCATGTGACTGGGTCTGGACAGTAGAGAGGAGGAGCTCCCAAAGAGTGTGCATGGCCTGTAGTTCTTTAGTGCATTGAAACCTTTAACAAAATTTAACCATTTATAATAAATTTACATACGTACATTATACTTATGGTTGCAAATGATAAAATAGATTAATAATATATAGTATCTACGCACTTACGACTTACTATTTTTTTTAGTTTTCTTTACATATGAGCATCCTTTGTGATTTTTCACAGTATCCTACAAATCCCCCCAAAATTCCCAATTAATTATTGATGGCCAATCCATGAATATCCAAAACCATGAATGTGAAGCTGGTGAATGTCCAGGGATGACTGTATATTGTTACTATCTAAGCCCAAATATCCATAATACATTCAAAGGTGAAACTGGAGTGGAGTGAAATTATCAATTCTTTCATTTTATCTTCTTGCTAACTTTAACGGTATCTGACATTTTTTGATTAAAGAAAAATATTTTGGAATTCTTATAGTCTGATGTTTTTAAAATGAGTTTTATTGAGTTCGATTCAATCCTGTTTAATCATTTTCTTCTGCCATATTAACAGCACCATTAGGTTATCATAATACAAAAGTTCAGACTACATGCTTTAAGATGTGAATGAGAGAACTGAACTCACTAAAAATGTTGGTCATTTAAACGATATTGACAACACTGACTGATGCCTTCTCATGGCATTTTGGCCAGCTGGGTAATTGGCCTATGTGCTGCTGATCAACAACATACAGGTGTTTCTGAAATCACCCAGTAATCCAGTTGTTGTACATGAAGCTGTTAATCAGTAACAACTTTGGCAGATGTTACAGAGAAAGCACAATGATAGCATGACTGATTACCTAATGCAAATCTCATGAGACCTTCACGAAGTTTCATTCAGTTCAAAGACGGGCTGCATGAATGTGTTACAATAGATGATGAATTCAGGAGATATAAGTTCCAGTCTTGTATTGCTATATAATCTTCTCTGGAATATTTCCATTTCTATAAAGTGAAATAGATGGACTAGGTGATCTCTTTAGTTTTGTCCAGATGTGATATTCTATCAGCTTCTCTTCTTCATACTAGGATATGCATCATCTTCCTGAATGCTGTCATTTATCTGGCCTAAAGAGAAAATTGGCAACTACTATGAATCTCTGTTTCTGTAAATATCAGACTAGTAAAAGGATTTGTATAACCTTGGAAAAGTCACTTAACCTGTATGGGTCTCATTTCTGTCATCTGTAAAATGTTGTTTTGGGGTAGTGGTGTTGGAGAGGAAAACTGGGAAGAGTCAGATATATAGAATAGGGAAGAACAGATTTTAAAATTTCAGACACTTTTTAAATTTCAGAGAAATTTTAAATTAAAATTTAAAAGAAAAAGCATCAACCAAGGAAGGTTACGATGCTCAGAAGAATGAACTTCTGAAGACACAAAGAGAAACAATTCCAAAGAAGAGGTAAAGGGGATATCATTTTAAGAGACTCCATATGACAGCAGATTGAAAAAAAATTCAGAAAATGGAAGCAAGGGCAGATAACAGAAGATCTATAAATCAATAAGCATTTATTAAGCCCCTACTATGTGCCAAACACTATTCTAGGTGCTGAGGATACAAAGACAAAACAGGAAAAAAAATCTTTGCCTTCAAGGAGTTTGCATTTTAGGGGGGAGGACAACAAGTATGATATATATGTGTGTGTGTGTGTGTGTATATATATGTACGTATATATGTATGCATATATACAGTACATGCAAAGTAGCTGGGGAAAGCAGGAACAACCTCATATAGAATGTGGCCCTTGAGGTGGAGCTTTTGAGGGATTGCAGAGGAGATACCCTATGCAAAGACATGGAGATGGAAAATGGAGTACCATGTATAAAGGAAGTACAGAGTGTGAGGAGGTAAATAATTTGTAATATGGCAGGGAAGATAGGATGGGACCAGACTTTTCACAGTCTTCAAATGTTAAACAAAGGAATTTATATTTGATCCTTGAAGTAAGGGGTGACCACTTGAGTTTTTTTAATTGGGAGGGGCAGTTGGGCAGGTGATAAGACAAGACCTGTGCTTTAAAAAACAATCACTTTATTGTCTATATGTAGGATGGATTGGATGGAGTGGAGGGCTACTTGAGGCAGGGGGACCAAATGAGAGGCAATTACAATAGTTTAGGTGAGAGGTCTTAATGGCCTGAACTAGGGCAATATTTAAGGGAGTGGAAAGAAGATATGTATTAAATAGAAATGACAAGATTTGGCCAATGATTTTGTAGAGAGGCTGGGAATGAAGAGTCAGGGAAGACACTAATATTCCAAACTTGGGTGACTGGAAGGACAGTTAAGGGAATTGAGGGGATTAGGAGAGCAAGTGGTTAATTCTGGGAACTGAGTGCACCACACATCTTGTGACTCAATTTGGGAGCTAGCTCATTTCCCTTTTTATTTAGTTATGTGTCTAGTACAATGTCTATCCTATGATAAAACTTTATTAATTTGTTGAAGTTGGGAGAAAACTTTATTGCATTGTTCAAACCTAGCCCTGTGTGGTTAGGAAGTTAGACCACCTCTACCTGCTGTTTAGAGACCCTTAACCAAGAACCTAGGTTATGCTGACCAGAAACCCACACAGCAAAGATTGATGAAGGGAATTTTCTCACAATTCTCCATCTCAAGCAATTCATATGGCTTATCTGAAAATTGGCCCCATACTGATCAATCAGTTATTGTTTCCATGTTCCTTTGGTTGTTTATAGACACTTGGGAGGGAATGGGGCACCTCTTTTTCTGAATTCAGGGAATTGCATCTGTTCATTCTCCCCCTCCCAATTTGGAAAGCCCCTAATATTTCACCCAATTAGAAATCAGATTTCCCATTATTATATTGTTTCCTTTTAGTTAATTGGTCTTATTTGATTAATTGTTTTTAATGTATAAAAGCCTGTCTTCACTTGTATTTGAGATCCAGGTCTAAGCTGAGGAAGTCTGTTCCCAGTTTTTTGGGCAATTACCATGCATTGCTTAATAAATTTACATGCTTGGAAGATGGAACCTTTGTTTTCCTCAGTCATTTCATCTTTCACCTGCTAGATAAGGATGTAATTAATAGAAACAGGAAATTTTGATAGTGGGATGAGTTATAGTTCTGAAAGAATAGTTTTCAGTGTTAAAAATTAAAATGAACTGAGACTGTCAAGGAAAACCAAGAACAGGAAAAGAGATTTTTAAAAGATTTTCTTGTGTTTCTTGGGGATAAATCAAAGAAGGGGTAGGAGTGCATGGGGTGGTTAGGACAATCCCTTCTCCCCCTTTTTGGGCTTTTTTTCTCTTCCAAGGAGAATGATCCTTAGATTAGAAAGGACAAAACAAAAATCAAGTTGAAACCCAAGAGAATAGGGAGATTGTAAGACGTGACACAAATACTTCAAAGAGTTCATGTCACCAGTCATGGATGAGATGAATTACATTCTTGGACAATGAAAGAACTGGTATATATAGCTGAACTGTTGTTGTCCCCCTCTTCCGCCCCCCCAAAAAGAATAAAATGGAATCTATAAACTTTAGGTCAGTGGGCTTAACTTTACTTCCTGGGTGGAGGGTGGGTAGGAAACTAGAGCATATTATTAAGGGTGGTTTAAAATACTTTAAAATGGATGTAGGGATCATAAAGAGGCTACGCAGCTTCATCAAGAAGATAAGATTCCAGGCTGCTGCCACAGCCGCTGCCAGGAGGAAAGATGAGTGGAAGGACTGATTTTGGGACAGAGCAGAATGCAGAAGTCTCACCACCACTCCCTAACATAGGAATGCATTACATTCCAACAGAAGAGGAAAGAAGAGTCTTTGCTGAATGTAATTGAGAAGGCTTCTGGTACAGATTTTTCCCAGGAAGTCTTGTCAAATAGGGAATTCTTCCACAGGAATTCTTTCCAGTCACCCTAAATATGGTTCTGTCCCTAAACTTGTATTTGCTTGTGTAATGGGATATGTTGCTGGAAAAATTTCCTATGTGAAAACCTGCCAAGAGAAGTTTCAATGGCTTGAAAATTCTCCCCTTGGGGAAGCTCTGCATCTGGAACAGGGACATCAACTTGCGTCACCTGGATATTTCAACGTTGAAAATTCTCCTCTTGGAGAAGCTATGCGTCTGGGACAGGGACGTCAACTTGTGTCACCTGGATATTTTTCACAGAAGCCAGGATTTGAGTCTAAAATAACTGAGCACTCATCTTCCGGAACATCTCCCACATCTGAAAGCAGGGCAAAAGAAGGTCCTTTTCCTCCTTATGAACTGATCCCCTTCAGTGCTTCCATGAATGAATCAACTCCTACTGGTATTACTGATTATAAAGCATGAGAACCTAATACAACCGTGGAAGAAAGTCCTAAGAAAAAAATTGTTACATATGAAGAATTAAGGAACAAGAACAGAGAAACATATGAAGTAAATTTGTCACAAAAAGGTGACACCCCATTCAGATCTATTCAGGAAAGAATACCAAAAACACAAGGGAGAATAAACCAATATGGAGATACTTGGGATGAGTGAAAAATTTTGTCATCTACTAAAGAGTTTGTGTTGAGTCTACTGGAGAGAATTTCAGCTAACCAGCATCATCTAGGTGGTCATGAGTGTCTGCAGGAAAGTACAGAAGCAGCCTCCACAAGCATATTTAAAAGAATAAACTTGGGTTTTAGTAGTATGACTTGACAGAAGGGTTTAAATTTAATTATGGACTTTATGGTTAATGTTGTATCAGTGTACATACACTGCTTGAGAAACTGGATGAATGAAGGTACTAGATTATGATTTTATAGAGTTGATAAAATCATTTACCCAAATTGTTTAAACTACTCTTAAAAAGTATCATCAAAAGACTCTGATGGACTGGAATGGGCATAGACAGATCAAGTACTATATGTGTGTTTGTGCAAAGCAACCAAAATGTTAAGGATTAAAACCCCATGTAAAAAAATGTGCTTTTTTTTCCTAAAAGGTTTGCCATGTCTTCAAGTATATCTGGTCAATTAAAGTTGAAAACAATAAAAAAAAGAATATGAGATTCTGGATTTATCAATCACTTAGAAAATTTTCATTAAGCACTTACTCTGTTTAAGGTAATCTGCTAAGTCCTGGACTAACCTTATTTAGTTTTATGACATAGTTATTATGCTGACAGGTCAAGAAAGACTATAGAAATAATTTAACTAAATTTTAGCCAGGCATTTCATAAAATCTTGAATTGTGAAAAGCCCAGTGAAATATGTTCTACAGGATGTTACAATGAGGTGCATTTTGAACTGCTTGAGTTCCTTGACCCAAAGAATAATCATTAATATTTTGATGTCTGTGTGGAGGAGGCTTTCTAATGGAGTGCTATACAAATCTGTCCTTAGACCTGTTCTGTTTAACATTGGTATTGTTGACTTGGGGAAAGGAATAGATGGTATGCTTATCACATGTTGTTGTTCAGTTTTTCAGACTCTTTGTGACCCTGTTTGGGGGTTTTCTTGGCAAAGATATTGGAGTGGTTTGCCACTTCCTTCTCCAGCTCATTTTACAGATGAAGAACTGAGGCAAACAAGGTTAAGTGACTTGCCTAGGGTCACACAGCTAGTAAGTGTCTGAGACCAGATTTGAACTCAGGAAGATGAATCTTCTGACTCCAGGCCCAGCACCATGCCATCTAGCTGCCCTTTATCACATGTTAAAATAACACAACTGGGAGGGATAACTGACATGCTGGCTGACAGGGTAGAGAAAACAGTCTAGAATGTTGGGCCAAATTTAATAAGATGAAATTTAAGAAGAATAAATCAAGGATTTAAACTTTTGTTTTTAAAAATGGACATCTAATATGCTGGCTGGAGATATACAATGAATTAGTGAATGGGAGAGATGTGACTAGAATTAATTCCTTCCATATAGATCTAGGATTTTTGCCACTGGACTTACATGACTCCAGAGGGGAGAGTGATGCACAGTCCTGCCTCAATTAAATCCATTACACTTGCAAGTCAAAACGTCACCTTCCTATTGTCATTGGTCCTCTTTGAGAGTGAAGCACCAACAATAGGGTTTTAGTGGACTGTATACTCAATATGAGTCAATGTTGTGATACGGCAGTCTAAATAGCTAAAATGACCAAAAATTGCATTAAGGAAGGCATAACGTTCAACATTCGGGATGTTATAATGTTTCTACCTTTGTCAGTTCACTTCTGAGTCCTATATTTGAGGGATGATACTGATAAACTTCAGTGTCTAGAAGAGACCAAACAATATGGTCAAGACCTTGAGATTTTGCCCTGTGAGGACATGGTTGAAGAAACTGGGGAGGTTTACCTTGGAGAAGAGTAGATTTGGAGTGATATGATAACTATCTTCAAGGAAGAGGGATTCCACTTTGTAGAATTTTTTGTTTTTATCTCAGAGAACAGAACTTACAGCAATGAGAAGCTGCAGAAAAGCAGAGCATTTAGAGCTTCACAAGAGTGGAAGGGGCCGTGTCAGGAGGGCATGGGTTCCATCTCACTGGTGATCTTCAACGAGAGGCAGTTGCAGTAGAGATGAAATTCTTGGTCTGGTATACCTAGATGGTGTCTGAGGCCCTTTCCAACTCTGATTCCATGTGGTTCCCTATAATGCAATAATTCCTAAGATTCCTTCCAGCTCAAAATCTGTGATTCCATGAAACCACAAGAGGATTAAGAAAATAAATGGTATTAATTGTTTTCTCTCATTCTTATCGTGATCTTATTTATTGAACAACTTTGACCTTACAACATCTGGCATTCCATATTTTATTGGACCTTTTTGTAAGTTTGTTTGTCTTTCTCTAGGACAGAGCCTTAGGTCCTGGTACAAAAGAGAATGTAAGCTGTCCTTTTACTGGGAGATTAGATACCCTGGAGTGGAGAGGTAAGTGGTGGTGTTGGTTTATGTATTCCTGTGGTTGTTTGGAAAGAATCTAGGGATTGGAATAAACTATTCAAATTCTTAGGGATGGCAGTACTGATGAAAACTGCTTCAATACTTGGATAATTAGATTCTTTTCTAAGAGTATATTTCTTAAGCGCCCCCCCCATGTTGACTATCAAGGGAAAAAACAAGGAGAAAGGTAATTATCTTCTTAGATTTAGATTTCATAAAACTTCAGAGCTGAAATTATGATATAACAATAGCTTAAATTTATATAGCAGTTCAAGGTTTGCAAAGTGCTCTACAAATATTATCTTATTTTATCCTCACACCAACCCTGGAATGTAGGTACTATTATGATCTCTGTTTTACAGATAAGGAAACTGAGGCAGAGGTTAGATGACCTGCCTAAGATCACACAGCTAGTGTCTGAGTTAGGATTTGAAATCAGGCCGTCCTGACTCCAGATCTAGTGTTCTATCCATTGTGCCACCTCATTTTACAGCTGAAGAAACTGAGTCTCAGAAAAATTAAATGAGTTACATGAGGTCACACAAACACTGGAAGCATTTGTATCAACACTTCAGTGTTTTTGCAACACGCTAATGTTGCCTTGCTCATCACCCTTTCCAGTGACTCTTTAAATGTCTTTTAAGAACAAACAAATCTGTTTTTCTCTTGATTGGGCTTTAATTTGGTGTATTGTTTCATCTGTTTTGTTCTCTTAGTTTATATTTCAAAGTCCAGGGCACTTCCTAAGATGTTTAAATTTATGGTATTTATCTAAAGGGAACTAATTGACTCGGTAGTTTGGCTTGTCATATTTATCCTTCTGTAATGGAAAGATGGAGAAGTTTTTGTCCTATTTTAAGATGTATGCTTGTCAGTTCTTACTTAGAAGCCCTTATACCTTATGGACAGAATATGTTGCTTCTAGTCATACTACTACTACTACTACTACTACTAGTACTAGTACTACTACTGATTAGAACCCCTCCTTTTCATAAGTATCGGTTAAGACCCCTGGAATGCATGTGACACTGTTCTTTTTCCCATGGGGCTTTTCTTCTAGTTCCCAGGGGTGTAATTAGGACAGTGCTTCATCTCTTTTGCTTCAGAATATCCTTAGAAAGCACTTGGAATCAATGGATAGAGAATTAAGGGACCTTAGAGATTATCTAGTCCCAAACCCTCACTATACAGAGGAGGAGATTAAGACCCAGAGAGTCTGAATGACTTTCCCAAGGTTACGCATGTGGTGAGTAGCAGAGATGTGATTTGGCCTCAGTTTTTTCTGATTCCAAACGCAGAACAATTGCCTCTATGTGACACTGTCTCATACTACTTCCATCCTTTGTGTGAGTAACTGAGGCATAAGAGGTATGGAATTTCCAGGCTTTTGGTACTACACAGTGAGTCTGCAGCAGAGCTTGGAATCAACCCTAGGTGTCCTAAATCACTCCGCTGCTTCATATTTTGACCTTTTCCACCCCCTTCTCCCCAAATTCTGTACTCTAGTTAATCAATTTAGCCCTTCTGTGAACAAAATCTTTGGAAATAAACAAAAGAAAATTTGCAGGAGCAGAAAGTCAAAATAGGCATTCCAGAAGGAGGCGGGAGGGCAGATAGGAGGAGTTATTTTGTGCAGCTTGACATGGTTTTATTTAACCTAATTTTGAACAGGAGAAGAAAATGTCAGCAGTGAGGTTCCCTGCTTGTTGGCCACTTAGTAATTTCTGACAGGTAATCAGAAGTGATGACATATTGCCAAAGTAAAGATCACAATCTGAAATTGTTGCTTTACACATGAAAATCAGCATATGTATGTTTTTTATTCTCCAGTAAACAATTTAGTAAAAGTGATTAAAAACCATCTTTTTCCCCCACTGTTTAATACCTTCTCTTGTTGTAATTTATGATTAGTCCTTTAAAATGTCACATCGGCAGTATATTAGTAACCCTGGCAATATGATTAGACTCCAAAAAATGTCTACTTGTTAGTGAATAACTTCCATTCTTCATACTTTAAAGAGCACACTCAGCTATATTCAAAGTATCCCCCTACACCTTTTGTAGACACCAAATGTTAATCACTAAATATTTGCAACATGTATTTTAGTGAAAGTATACAAAAATTAGTTAAACATGTCCAGGTTAATAGATATATAAAAGTCATCTGTATTCTACTGAATATATATTAGCATTAATTCTGAGGCACTTAGGTTAAGTTTTGTTTGAAAGGAGTAATTCTAAGCTAAGCTTTTATAAAATCAGTTTTGCTAGAGAACTGCTAAAATGTAAATTTTAAAAACAGATGTTAATTTTTTTTTCTGGTGACAAATGTCTTTTGTCTTCTTCAAAATTCCTACTTTATTATGTGTTGAACACATGTATATTTTATTTAGGCTTCACCTCAGAGAGAAGTTTTTAAAGTTAAAATAAAGATGGAGGCATTTGAGTAGGGATTTGAAGTATATTTGTTAATATAAGGTTAGCAGCAAGTCAGTTATTTAAATTGTTTTTTGAATCAATCAAGACAGGGGGGAAACCACCCATAAAACTTTAACCTTCATGAAGTGAATGATTTTGTGCTTTTCCAAGTACCTAATATTTTTTTCTGCCCTCCCCCCACCCCCATCATATGTTATTTAAATGCTGATAATCTTGTTCATGGTAATTTCAATGAGCCACTGCAGACATATAATGCTTCCTTTTTTAATAGGTGCAAAGTGAGTTATTGTCACCAAGCAGATATGAAAAAAGGATGTGAAAAGAGAATCCTGCCTAATCTCTGTAATAAGGGCTTGCAAGGGTGCTAACATGGTCACCTGAATTATGCATGTCTATTGTGTTCAAATATCATAAATCGATGCATGAATACCCTCCAAATCATTTTCAGTTCATGAACATTTATATACAGAGCTCTTGAGCACTGCAAAGACAATTAGTCATATTTGTATGCCGGAATTAATTGAGAGTGAGATGCGGGAGGCAGAAAGAGAGAACAAAGAATGCTTTTTGTCAGTTCTTCCAACTGACAGGGATAATTAGATATATGAAATTGAAATTCCTCAGCAGGGGGTTTCTGTTGACAATGAATTTTCTTTTGATTCCATTCTGTTATTCTTTTCTGCTGTCATCTGTGGCCATTTGTTATTCAGCTTGAAGCTTAAAAAAGCAAAGCATTCCGCTTTTATGAGTAGATGATGTCAGTTTGTACACTGCTGGGAAATAGATATTAAATGTAATCTTTAAACTAAAAAAAAAGGAGAAAATAAAATCAGTTAAAGAGACAGCACGCTGTTTACCCAGCCTGCGGAGTGGAAACTTTGTAAGGCAGACTGAGAACTTGTTCCTTGGTTTTTGAAGTTGTTCAAGCTCCATTAATCCTGCAGCTGGGCTGCTGGCATGAGCTCTTCTTCTCAGAGGTTGCAAATCATTGCAGGGAAACCAAATTTGAGGTATCAAAATGGCACTGGACTTTAGTTGTCCTGTAATCTTACTCAATTCATGTCATTCTTCCTTTTATCTGCTTAGCTTGGTTTGTTCCAAGGGCCGCGAAGCCATCATTCACATATAATTTTTTTTTATTTAAACTTTGTTTCTATTGGCACTCAAATGGTTTCAGCAAAATGTTAGCCTACAACTGCAGCAAACCCAAGGATAATCAAGAAAAAAAATGAAACTAAGTATATCATCTTTTCTGTAAAACTGAGCTATTGATAAACTCAATTTAAGTGATAGTCTACTAATTAAGTTGGAGGGTAATTAAAAGTCAGCATATCATTTCCTGAAGGGTTTTTGTCTCTGTGAGGTTATGCTTGTCCTGTGATATTATTCTTTACTTCTCCCAGTTACTTTTGCGAGAGGATATCACTGGCTGTACAATTCAGTGCTTAGAGTATTAATTCTAGATCAACTACTAGTTTGCTAGTTTATACAAGGAACAGGTATTTCATCAATTTTTATCATGTAGGAGATTAAAGAGATGGAATTAGCTATAGATCTTCTTCTAAGCCTTTTTTTTTAAAGAACATTTCATGTAATCTCCTTCATAATTAAGTCAAGTCAAGAAGCATTTATTGAGCTCTTGCCAGGCATTCATTGTGCTAAAACCTGAGATTACAGATACAAGTAGAAAGAAAGACAATCCTTATCCTCAAGAAGCTTACATTCTAATGAGGAATGACAACACATAAAAAGAATCTGAAAATCAATGGTGTGGGGAAATCACTCCCACAGGAGCAGAGAAAATCTACAGTCAGTAGTGGAGCCCAGAAAAGAATAAAAAATGACTTGCCTGCGCATTTTCCTTAAAATGGAGGCTTTGGAAGGAACCAACTCAGAGGAAGGGCCCATGGGATTAGCATTTGGAGGGCAAGGGGTGAAGTGAACTTCCAGGGTGAGGAGGCTGCTGTGGCATGGTAGAGAAAGTCCGGAGAGTCAGGAGTGGAGCCTGGAGAGAAATTAATCAGTCAACAATATTATTGATTACTACGTGCCAGGCACTGTCCTAAGTGTTGGAGATTACAGTAAAAAAAACAAAAACAGTCTTTGTACTCAGCAAAGAGATTTCATTCTCTTAAAAAAATTTATTTTCTGAAATTAAATATCAAAAATGAGCATTTTCACATATTCAGTAAATAACTTAAAGAGGATTTGTTTATGAAACCGTGGATCTCCATTTCATACCAGTTGCTTTAAAAAATATGATCAATTCACACTTTGCTTTCAAAAGTGTCATGTTTGTCTATGCTTCTTCCTGACCTTTCCTCTGTTCTCTTCCATATGTAAAAAAAAAAAAAAAAGTTTTAACTGTCTCTTTTTTTGGCCTTGTTAACTCTTATCTTTCTTCTAATCCTCCCAATTAAAAACAGAAAGAAAAAAAACTTTTAACAAATAAAAATAGTCAAACAAAATGAATCCATACAGTATTCATAACTAAAAATATATGTCAAGAGTTTCATAACATATTTCATCATAGGTTCTATACAAATATATTCTTTTGGTCTTCTCTTCTCTTTCCCCCATTAGAACCTTCAGAACAGAATCAATCCAGAGAACAGAATCAAAACACAGTTCCTTTTTTTCTTATTTTCTTCAATATTGTTTGACGATATAAAGATTCTCTGTTTCAATGATGGAACAGCATTATATAGCCCTTTCCAATTGCCCAAATGAATTTACATTTCAAGGTCTCATGACCCCTGTTTACATTGTCAAGTTTCAGCTCAGCTCTCGCCATTTTATCAGAAATGCTTAAAAGTCTTGTATTCCCTTAAAGATCCATTTTCCTCCTTGTATGTTTATGCTTAGCTTTGAAGAGTAAATCATTTTGGCTATAAGCTTATCTTTTTTTCTGTCTTTTGGTTGTAAGATCTCTCATTTTTAGAAAGCTGCCAGGTCTTGTGTCATCCTGACTATGGCTCCTTGGTACCTAGCTTGCTTCTTTCAGTTCAATTCATTTAAAAAAGCCACTTATGAAGCACCTACTATGTGACACTTACTAGCTGTGTGACCATGGGAAAGTCATTTAACCTCTGTTTGTCTTAATTTACTGAAAGAAATAGCAAACCACTCCAGTATCTTTGCTAGGAAAAATCCATGGATGGTATTGGAATGCTCCAGTTCACGGGGTCACGAAGGGTTGAACATGAGAGATCAAATGAACACAAAAATATAACAGGCACTTTGCTAAGTACTGAGGATACAGAAAGAGGCAAAAGACAGTCCCTGCCCTCAAAGAACTTACAGTCTAATTGGGGGAGAAAACATACAACCAAATACATGCAAAGAAAGCTTTATGCAGGCTAAATAGGAGGTAATTAACAGAGGGAAGGCACTGGGATCAAGACAGATTAGGGAAGGCTTCCTGTAGAAGGTAGAATTTTAGTTGGGACTTAAAGGAAGCCATGGAGATCAGCAGTCAGAGCAGAGGAAGGAGAGGATTCCAGGCATGGAAGACAGGAGACAGAGAAAATGCCTAGAACTGAAAGATGGAGCATCTTGTCCCTGGAACAGCCAGGAGGCTAGTGTCACTGGATTAAAGAGTGCATGTTCAAGAGAAAGAAGACTGAAAAAGTATGAAATTTATGGGACTCTTTCCTCTCTCTCTCTCCAGCCCCTCCCCTTTCCCCCAGGAAGTGATCAGCAGATTCTTTCCACTTTCTTTTTGCCTTCTGGTTTCAATAGATGTGGAGAGCTTTCATTTCTAATCTCTTAAAACATAATATTCAGTCTATAAAAATAATGACTTTCAGGGAGTCCAACAAACCTTAAGTTATTTCTCTACGCATTTTCTAGGTAAGTGGCTTCTGATAAAAGATATCTTGCATTTTCTTTATTTTTCAATCTTTTGATTTTAACATTTTTTGCTCTCTTGTGAAGTTATTAATTTGTTTGGCCTATTCAAATTTTCAGGGAATTTATTGATAACTTCAATAAGGTTTACCACTTTTTCTTCTAGGTTATTCTCCTTCTGATTCTTTGCTCCAGAGCTTTTATTTTATTTTTTAATCTTTTGCTTCCTTTCTACTAGATATTTATGAAATCTTCATGGAAAATACATTTGTTTTCCTGTTTGTAGTTGTTAGGGAGTTATGATGTTCTTTTAAGGTTGGAGTTTTTTATATTATTGCATCTACAATAATTCTTTATAGTGGTCAATGTCTTATTTTGCTTACTCTTCTCTCCAGCCTCAGTTCTTGAATTGAGGCTTTGTGCCAGGGCCATGCTCTTTCCTTCTACTTTGCTTTTCAGCAAGTTGTCTGGTCTTACTTGATCTTACTCTGGGTCACTTGGGTTCCTATATTGACCTCCCCTTCCTGAGGTTAGACCTTCACTTCCTCCCCTGACCTCCAGATCTTTGAAGTTTAGAGCCCTAGATCTTCTATAGTATCTCAGAACAGATGCTTTGGAATCTGTATTGATCTGAATGTTTCCATGCACATTGGTTGTTGCCACTCCTTGTAGTATCCCAGGGTCTTCAGAAGCTGTGGATTTCTAACCGCCCTGAGGCTTTCTCTGGGTATAGAACCTTGAAGGTTCCATTTTCTCTAACTCATCTCTGGGAGGCTATTGACTCGTTTGTTTTCATTGCTCATGATTTTGCTTGTGGTTCCCTTTCTATTGCTCACAAGCTTCTGGCTGACTTTTTGTACAGTTTTGTGGTGGGGAAAGCATTTTATTGTATTTTATCATTAGATTTCTTGAATGTTATTTAGTTAGGAATAAATTTCAGGATTTTCTTCAAGTAGGTATGTGGAAACTAGGATTTCAAGCAAGGGCCAAATGACCACTGGATGAGTATATTGTAGAGGGTGTTTTTGCTGGAGAAGATGGCCTGTGAGATCCTTTCCAGCTCTGACATTCTGTTATTCTATGATAGATAGCAAAGGAGAACAAAATAATGGAATAAGAACTACTTTGGGGGTAAATTCTCACTTGAGAGTTGTGATTATATGACACCACTGATATACAGAATCTTGTTTTGGTTTCCTCTCATGCATGTTCTCTGCATATGTCAGAGATCCTACATTGTATTAGAAACAATCTGCACAATTGTTCCTCCTTCCTTCCAATTTGTGCTTTTCCATCCTGTTTTCCTGACACATTTAAAAAAAATTCTACTCAACCACTTTGTCTGCCCCAGTCTCCACAGTGTTTGGTGGGATTCTCTTCATCCCTGCATCACAAAGTTCAATTTCTTATCAAAATAGGCATCTTGATGACTGATACTTTTTAATCTACAACAAAATTATTTTTGGGGGTCAAAAATAAAGCTCATACAGAGCAATAGTACACATTCCAACTAACCATCACAAATGTAAATATATCAAAATGGTAGCTAATTTGGTGGATAGTTAATGGCATAGTGGATAGAGTGTCAGGCCTTGAGTCAGGAAGGACTGAGCTCAAATCTGGCACCAGACGCTTACTAGCTGTGTGACCCTGGACAAGTCTCTTAACTCTGTTTGCCTCAGTTTCCTCATCTGTAAAATGAGTTGGAGAAGAAAATGACAAACCACTCCAGTATCTTTGCCAAGAAAACCCCAAAGGAGGTCATGAAGAGTTAGACACTACTGAAATGACTGGACAACAAAAACCATTTTGATACTGGCAGAAAGATAGGACAAGAGTTGCTAACTTTAATTGTGTTGCTGGGCATTCCATGCAAGTGATGATTCTCAATCTCTGTATAAGAAGACTGCCAAGGCAGGGTACAGTTAGAGATTTAAGTCCTAACTTCCTGCCAGCTCTAAACTTATCACCTTCCCTGTATCGTCACAAGTTCTAAAGGTGAAAGAACTAGTGATGGAAAGATTTTCAGAATTTTATTGGTTATTAAGGCATAAATGACAGGAACCTTGGGACAAAGTGACCATTCCTACTTAGAATGTGTGATAGAGGAGAGGAAAGCTGGGCATAGTGTGACATATAGCAGAGATTTGGGGAGAACAGATTTTGAGGAGTTCAGATAAAATACATGTGGTATCTCATGTAAATCTATGGCACGTCAGGGGAATTCCACCCAGGAGGGGTGAGAGGTTTTCTCCCACTTGAGGATTTTAAGTAAAGGCTAGATGGCCTCTTGTTTGGTGCTTTGTAGAAAGGATTTATGTTTAATTATGGGTTACCATAGATGTTATTCCATCTTAAATTCTGCAATACTATGGGGCAAAGTTTGCTGATTGTATTAGACTCCTAGCCAGGGTATTTAAAACAAGTAGAGCAAAAATAGCATGTGAAGTTGGTGTTATAAGAGCTTCTTAATGAAGAATAAGAGGGGTAGACTTTCTGGGTCTGGTGGACTCAACACTGGGGGCCCACATGCTCTTCTCTTCTATGAGCTGATGTGTTCTTTTGATTGTCCTCCCCCAAGGAATAGTCATTAGGGAAGTTTTGTTCACATTCTTATGTCATCCTGTGGGTCTTTATCCTTGCTGCCCATTTGTTGGGAGTGATTGTTTTCTCATTCGCCTATATAACTGATTCTAAAGGCAAAAGAGTAAATTGATTCACCCTTCCACATTCCTCCCATACTCATGATTCTCTTTACCTATCTTTCTCCTCCTGTGTTTCTAGTCCTCTCTTTTCCTTCCACAGTCCTTTCATGCATCCCTTACCTCTCTGGTTTGGTTACTACATTCATGACACCTTGTATAACATGAATCATATACAATCTTTCCATGAATCCTCTGTGGAGAAGCTATTCTGAAGCCACCGAAGGCCTCAGTGTGATTCTTGCAATGTCATAGATACCAGCGCAGTCCTTAGGTTGTGTATATGTCTATATTTCATGCCAGTAGTATTTCAACTAGAAGAGGATGAGGTTCAAAGAGAGGGTAATAATAGAGGTAATATGTGGACCCATATTCCTGAATAACAATCTCTTCGAACCATTCCCTTGCCCTAAAGCCACAACTTTGCCAGAGGTCCAGGGACCCTGATTTGAGGTGGTAGCACCTTGACATCACCCAAGACCTGTGAAATTTTTGAAGTTTAAATTGAAAAAGAAATGACACTCTCAGGAATTAACAGCAATGTCTGCGTGCTTTCCTCAATTAACTCTTTTGTAATAAATTTAAACAAAAATTCTAGGATCACACAGTGACTAGAGTTGGAAGAGATCTTTTGAGGTCTTCTAGTTCAGCCCCCTCATTCTGCAGGGGAAGAAGGTGAGGCCAAGAGAAGGGAGATGACTTGCTCAAAGACCCACAGGCAGAAAATTACCCAGAAACACCCTAAGATCTTCTGAAAGCCTGTAAAGCTAGGGGAAATGGCATGTAGAAGGTAGTACTTGGGCTAGGCTTTGATTGGAGGTAGGGACTTCAAACGGCAGAACACATTTCGTATTTTGTGCTTTTAGACAGAATCAGCCTTCTTTTCTCCTTCTAGAGTGCGTTCATGCATTGGCATGAAAAGGAATCTCCTTCATACTTTTCTGCATTTAGATGGTACATGTCAGTGATCTATCTTTTCCAGTATGGGGGTCTAATAATTTTTTAGCAGCTGTTACTGGTAAGTCATCATGAATGATGACCTGGAGAGTCATTTCCTTCCAGCTTATTTTTAATAATGTGCCTTGTAGGATTTTTTATTTACCTTGGTTCTTATAATTGACATCCTACCCCTCCTCCATGTCCCCTCCCTATATGTAGCTCATTTTGCTGGTGCTACACAAAGAACTGGTCTAGACCACATCGAAGACGACATTTGGTCAGATGGATCTGAGGTACTGCTATGGCAAAGAAATTAAGATCTCTGGACTTGTGAGAACACTTAAGGAGGGAATAAAAATTCACCTTATTTGGTACTATGTGAAATAGGGGGACTCTTGCTTATTAGGGATATTAGGATAAAGAGAAAAAATGAGTTCCAATCACATTGCATGAAATGTAGAAAATTGATAATCCTTTAAACTTTGTCTTTTAGAGATATTTCCTCTGCCCCTCCTAACCCATTTTCTCTAAATGTACTCCATTTTGGGACTAGTCCTGAACCAGGGCTACCTGGATTGGAGGGCAAGTGAGTTTTCACCCCAGCCCTCTATAGCTTCCAGATCCCAGATTATTCTCTATCCCATTCAGTTATCCACCAGGGCATTAGGGCCTGGCAAGTATCAGCATCTTTCCATCTACCCTACTACCCTATGCATAACTTATACTCCTTCCCCTTTTTATTTCCTGCTCTTATAATAATAATCAAATCAATATTGTCATGGCTGCTGGAAGAGATGTTATAATATATTGCCCTACCACCCCACTCACAATCTCTGTGACTGCATAGACTGAAGCTCTCTTCCTTAGATGTGTGCCATATCCCCCTCCTAGAATCTAAGGACCTTGAAGGCATTTATTTGGAGCTCTAGCATCTGGCATATAGTAGACGCTTAATAAATGCTTATCTCCCAGTAGATGGATTAGGAAAAACTCTTTAGAATATAACTCATAGTTATCTTTATGCAGACACAATTTGATGGCTTAAATTTGCCTTATAACTGATGTGTATACTTGGCTGCTAGGTGGCACAGTAGATAGAGTGCTGGTCCTAAAGTCAGAAAGACTCTTCTTCCTGAGTTCAAATCTGTTCTCAGACATTTACTACCTATGTGACCCTGGGTAAGTCACTTAACTCTGTTCTGCCGAAGTTCCCTCATCTGCAAAATAATCTGGAGAAGGAAATGGCTAGCCGCTCCAGTACAAGAAAACCCTAAATGGCATTACAATGACTAGGATGTGACTGAAGTGCTTACGTGACAAAATACTTTGATGCATCCCTTATCTCCCTGGTTATTGTTTTCATGACATTTCATATAATGTGACTCATTCCCATGTCTTTCCATGAAGTCTCTTTGGAGAAGCTGCCCTTTGCCCTGGAGGCCCTCCCTTGGTTCTTTCAATATTGTGCTAGTGTAGCCCTCAGGCTGTTTATCTATGATCTCCATGACCAGCCCACTTTCTTTTGTCATCATACATGTCCTGGATGATCTGTCCTATGAAAAATGACTATCATTTGACAAAGTGCCTTGAACTTCAGAACAAATTGTAGTAGAGATGACAATTCTAATATTCTCACAAATTTGAAAATGAAATACACTAAAAAAGAATATCCATGAGAATTAACATCCAAGAGAGGGGTGGGGCACCTGTGGCCATGAGGCCATACGCGACCCTCTGGGTCCTCAAGTGTGGCCCTTTGACTGAATCCAAGCTTCACAGAAGGATTTGTTCTGTAAAACTTGGACTCAGTCAAAAGGCTGCACCCAAAGACCTAGAAGGTCACATGTGGCCTCAAGGCCATAGGTGTCTTACCCCTGATCGAAGAGACAACATGTTGTTATGGAAAAGACATTGGGTTTCAGGAGATATGAGGTCAATGGCTCATTAGGCCACTTTGTGAGAAGTGTGATCAGCCAAATCACTTAGACCCTCAGTCTCTTTATTTGTAATTTGCTTTTGGTTTTTGGTGTGATTTCATTGGTGTAGGGAGCTGCTGGGGAAAAGTTCCTCTACTAGGGCATTTTTGTACCTTTTCTTAAATGAATAGCTTTAGAGACTTGCCTGGAGGAACTGAGAGGTTAAGGTTTCCATAGAGTCCTATTGTTAGTAAGTGTCAGAAGATGTTGTAAACTAAAAATAAAAAATCTTAATTGTAAAAAAAAGTGTCAGAAGAAAGACTTGAGTATGGACTGAGAATACTCATTCTGTCTTCCACTCCCAAGATGTTGTGGGTATCAAATGAAACTAAAGCATTCAAATGACTTTGTAAGTTATTCTTATCATAAGCTACTCTAGAGACATATTTGGTGCTAAAGAAACACACAAAAAGGAAGTATCTCCCTAAAAACTGGTAACTGCTGATATTGAACAAAGGAGCATGATTTCCCTTTGGAATGGGAGAGTCATATTTCTAAGGCTTTGTCAATGGCTACCCCAAAGAGTTACAGGGCAGGTAGTCATTTGGGGACAGAGGAAGACATATTTTACCAAATTGATGACTTATTTATACTTTCATCTGTCCTACTTTGTCAGAAACACCAAAAATATTGTGTCTTTTCTAAGCCTTAGTAGACTACTGATTCAAAGAGGGAAATAAAACACACCCACAAGTCCATAGATAACCTCAGAATTTAGTTTTACAATAAAAACTGTTTGCATAATTAGACTTTTATATTCTAGAAGATCCAGTAAGCATGCAATCTTTTATTTCATTTTGCTCAGTAAAATCTGTTCAGAAGATGACAAATAGCAACAAGAATGTAAAAAAAATATAGCATTTTAGTATACTGGGTGGTTTTTTTTTAATGTTATTTTGTTAAACATTTGGTAGAATAGCAACTGATCACTAACCTGAAGTAAACATTTCTTTATTTGTTGCTAATGTAAGCAGTTTTTGTAATGGTGTCAGCAAATAAGAGGAAGAAATTAGAAAAAAAGGGGAGGGGTTTCTTTAAGACAAGTCAAAGACTAAATATATTATAGACATGTAGATTTAATTGTATTACTAAGATATGCTGAGGAATACGATGATATAGGCATCTTCCACATACTACTGTATGATCTTTCAATTCCCTTTTTAAAAAAAGCTAGTTTACTGGCCTGGGGGGGGGTGGGAATCAAACTGGATAAATAATAGTTGCATAATTAGCTATACTTCCCCTTTCTAGTGGTTATTTTGGTATTAAAAAGACTTAGGACCTAGTAAGTTGAATCATTTCTCTAAATCTTACTTTTCTCATCTGTAAAATGAGAGAATTAGACTAGATAAGCTTTGAGGTTCCTGCCAGCTCTAAATTTATGATCCTAAGATTTCAGTTACCTTGCTAAGAAATAGATACTCATGTAGAATTGTATTATCAACGAGGGGGACTAAAATGGGGTACTTGTTTAAGCCAATGTTTAGAGTGACTTTGCCAATTTGAGCAAGAGGTATTCCATATTTAAGGCAGGAGATCTGAACACTACAAGAGGGTCATGGAATGCTTAAACTGAAGTCAATGTTAGAGATTGCCCAAGTTAACCATTTCATTCTGTACTAGTCGGGTATCAGGAGCTGTTAAAGGAAGAATGACTTACCTTATTATGGTATTTGCTCCTTGTGAGTAGGTGGTTATTAAATTATCTGGAGTTTTTGGACTTGAGGTCTGTATATGTCCATTCCATAATCTACCACTCTTATATTTAACTTACTTCTGTTGAATAACCTCACTTTTGTTTGTCTCTTCAGAGGACAGGATTGTCTCATTGTTTCGGCAAGAAGTGGAACTGCACAGCATCTGACATGCCTATGGCTCCATAAGCACTTAGTACATTCCATGTCACATAGTAAGTGCTTAATAAGTTCTTTCCTTCCTTCCTTCTTTACTTCTTTCCTCCCTTCTTTCCCTCCTCTCCCTTCCTCCTTCCTCTCTGCCTTCCTTCATGCCCTTTTCCTTCCTTCTTCCCTTCTCTACCTCCCCCTTTCCTTCTCCCCCTTCCTTTCTCCTCTCGCTCTTCCTTACCCTATTCTTCCCTCTCTTCTTTCCTCCCCTTCCCTCTCTTCCTTTTTCTTTCCTTCCTTCTCTCTCCTCCCTTACTTCCTCCCTTCTCTCCTTACTTCTCATTCTCTCCTTCCTCTCATCCTTCCTTCCTTGTCCTTTACAACATTTAATTAGAATGATTTTTGCTTTTTTAAACAAATTAATTAATTTTTAGTTTTTAACATTCATTTCCTTAAGTTTTAAATTTTCTCTGCCTCCCTCCCCTCCCCAAGATGGCATACAATCTGACATAGGCTCTACATATACATAAAATAATTTTTTCAAATAAAATCCAATGTTTATATTACCACAGAAGTGTGATTCTCTAAATTAGAGGTTTTTGACCTCTTTTCTGTCATGGACCCTTTGGCAGTCTGGAGAAGTCTATGGATGCCTCTGTTTTTAAATATAACTGGTTTCCTTTGTAATATTGTGCATTAAAAAAACACAGTATCATGAAAGAAACCAGTTATATTGAAATAAAGATGCAATTTTTCCCCATTAAAGTTCACAGACCCCCAAATTCTGTCTGTGGACCACCAGTTAACAACTTCTGACCTAAATTCTGACCCTTAGCCTGGTTGCTCATGCTTAGGCTGAGCTAATATAATAAAAATGACAATTTTACCTAAGTTAATTTACTTATTCAGTGCCATACCAATCAAACTACCAAAAAATTATTCTATAGAGCTGGATAAAATAATAACAAAATTCATCTGGAAGAACAAACAGTCCAGAATATCAAGGGAATTAATGAAAAGAAATGCTAGGGAAGGTGGCCTGGCCATACCAGATATTAAACCGTACTATAAAGCAGCAGTCATCAAAAATACTTAGTGTTGGCTAAAAAAGCAGAGTGGTGCATTAGTGGAATAGGTTAGGTACACAAGACACAGTCGTCAATGACCATAGCAATCTACTCTTTGATAAACCCAAAGAATCCAGCTTCTGTGTTAAGAATTCATTATTTCACAAAAACTTCTGGGAAAATTGGAAAGTGGTATGGCAGAAACTGGGCATAGACCAATATTTTACACCATATACCAAAATAAAGTCAAAATGGGTTCATGATTTAGGAATAAAGGCTGATACTATAAGCAATTTGGGGGAGCAAGGAATAGTTTACCTGTCAGATTAATGGGAAAAGGAAGAATTCATGACCCCACAAGAGACAGAGAGTGTTACAAAATGCAAAATGGATAATTTTGATTATGTTAAATTGAAAAATGTTTGTACAAACAAAGCCAATGCAACAAAGATTAGGAGGAAAGCAGAAAATTGTGAAAGAATCTTTACAACCAGTGTCTCTGATAAAGGCCTTATATCTAAATATACAGGGAACTGAGTCAAATTTATAGAAAACAAGTCATTCCCCAATTGAGAAATGGTCAAAGGATATGAACAGGCAGTTTTCAGAGGAAGAAATTAAAGATATCTATCACTATTGATTAGGGAAATGCAAATCAAAGCAACTCTTAGGTACCACATCTCTCCTGTCAGATTGGCTAACATGACAAAACAGGAAAATGATAAATACTGGAGAGGATGTGGGAAAATTGGAACATTGTTACATTGTTGGTGTAGTTATGAACTGATCCAGCCATTCTGGGGAGCAATTTGGAACTATGCCCAAAGGGCTATAAAAATGTATATACCCTTTGACCCAGCAATACCACTTCTAGGACTGTATCTCAAAGTGATCACACAAGTGGGAAATGGACCAGTATGTACAAAAATATTTATAGCAGCTCTTTTTGTGGTGGCAAAGAATTGGAAATCAGGGGGATGCCCATCAATCAGGGAAGGGCTAAACATATTGTAGTACATGAATGTAATGGAATACTATGTGCTATAAGAAATGAGGAACAGATGGATTTCATTACAACCTGGAAAGACTTATATGACCTGATGCTGAATGAGGGGAGCAGAACCAGGAGATCATTATACATGATTACAGACACACGGTATTTGTAAGCACTAACTTTGATAGACTTGGCTCTTCTTATCAATGCCAGGTTCAAAGACAGCTCCAAAAGACTCATGGTGGAAGAAGTTATGCACATCCAGAGAAAGAATTATGGAGTCTGAATGCAGATTGAGGCACACTATTTGCTCTCTTTTTGTTTCTTCTTTCTCATGATTCACTCCATTGGTTATAATTCTTCTTTACAACTGGACTATTATGTAAATAAGTTCAACGTGAAGGTATATGTAGAACCTATATCGGATTACATGCCATCTTCGGGGTGGGGCGTGGTTAGCGGGGAGGAGAGAGAGGGAGAGACAATTTGGAACTCAAAAATGTGTGGAACTGAGTGTTGTAAACCAAAAATAAAAAGTAAATTTATAAAAAATGAAAAAAGTATTCACTTCACACATTTTTTTTTCCTGCACCAGACCTACGATTTCAAGTAGAGGGACCTGCAGATAAGTAAATCCCCTCTACCAGTGTACAAAGGCAAGGCACCTATGCTGCCACTTATAGTATTGGAGAGCTGCCTGGGGCACTGAGGAGTTAAGTGACTTATCTAGAATCACATAGCCCCTATGTAGCAGAGGCAGAACCTGAACCCATGACTTCTTGACTTCAAGGTTGACTCCCTATTCACTCCACTGCAGGTATCAAAAGCGAGGCTAGCAGGCTGCATTGCACCCATGATACTCCTGAGTGGCTGGAACCAGGTTAAAATGTAAGTGGGCGATATTTAACAAAACAAATAAAAATACAATAGAACATGGAAAATATGAATAGGTGGTCATCTAAGTTAATATGCATCCTATAGGGATCCTTATGTGTGGGTTAGTGGCTCCCAATTTCTATTTGAGTTTTACTCTATTGCGCTATTGTCGTTCAGTCATTTTTTAAGTCGTGTCAGACTCTCCTTGACCCCATTTGGGGTTTTCTTGGCAAAGATACTGGAGCGGTTTGCCATTTTTTTTTCCAGCTCATTTTTACAGATGAGGAACTGAGGCAAACAGGGTTGAGTGTCTTGCCCAGGGTCACACAGCTAGTAAGTATCTGAAGCTGGATTTGAACTCAGGGAGATGAGTCTTCCTGACTTTGGGTCTGGCATTTTGTCCACTGCACCACCTAGAGACCCCCATTGCACTACACCACTTGTTTTCTTTTTTGCAGGAATTTATGATTTATTGGCATGAGGTATCTGTATAGTCTACCTGCCTTTGACCCCTCTTTTTTCTTACCCCTGAACTATTTTTCCCAATATTACACACAGACACACACACACACACACACACACACACACACACACACACACTCACACACACTTTTTTTTGCTGAGCTCCCCTAAACTCACTACTACTACTAATAATGATTATGATTGTTAGCATTTATATAGTACTTGAAGGTTTGCAAAGCACTTTACAAATATTGCATCATTTGAGCCTCATAATGATCTTGTAAGGTAGGTGTTATTATTGTCCTCATTATACAGACAAGGAAAGTGAAACAGACAGAAAAGTGACTTGCCCAGGTCCCACAACTAGTAAGTGTTTTTTTAAAATTTTTTTTGAGGGGGAAAGGCAGGGCAAATGGGATTAAGTGACTTGCCCAAGTTCACACAGCTGGTAAGTATCTGAGGCTGGATTTGAACTCAAGTCCTCCTGACTCCAGGGCCAGTGCTCCACCTAGCTGCCCCCCCCTGTAAGTGTTTGAGGCAGGATTTGAACTCAGTTCTTCCTGATTCTCAGTCCAGCACTCTTTCTACTGTTTGACCTAGCTGCCTCATTTTGTAGTGAAGTCAGCAAATATTAAAATATATGTTGATTTTGTTTGGAGAGATTTCTTGAATTCTTCATAGATTTTCTCCACCTCCCCATCCTTTGCAATAGCTGTTGGCACATAAGCAATTAAAATCTTCATGGTGGTCTTGTTACAAATACGTTTCATGAGCTCTGCAATACAAGATGACCATATGTTCCATAAAATGATGTTTCTTGTTGCCTTTGGACACATGATAAAACCCACTCTGCCAAGTCCTTTTTTGCTTCTCCAAGGAAGACCCGTGAGCCAGTCACTCATTTAGTTTCAACTTTCCCCATCCTCTGTTTTCATTTATAGCAAGAAGGTCAAGATTGATACAAATCGGTTCCTCTAGTATGTTTACTCACTGGAATTAGACAAGGATCTCACATTTATAGTATGAGTTTTTAGGGAGAGTTTGTGTGTGTTTGTTTAATACCAAAAATTCCTTTAAATAGCTTACAATAATAGCATTTTATGGTTTACAAAATGATTGTCTCACATTATCTCATTTGATCTTCATAACCTGGGGAGGAATAGGGAGAACAAGAAAGCAACACCTTTTTTCTAATAATAGCAGCAGAATCATCACATCTAGACTCTAATTTCACATTCCTCAGTAAGGGGAAATGACAAGAAAGAAAACAAATAGGGGAAAAATAGCTGGATTAGGCCAAGTATAAAGAAGGAAAGTTCATGTAGGGGAGACACAGTTTTGAAAGCACTGAGGGATGGATCATGGCAGAAGGTTTTTGAAAGAAAGGCTAATGAAAATCACAAACTTTACTATTACAAAAATGGCAACTGAAACTATTAATAACTAATGACTTTTACATACAATCTCTGAGAACTAGCTGCATGGTCATCGAGCAAGATTGTTGTTTGATTCTATAGCAAGCTACATTTTGACTGTTACCCAATTGGGAGAAGGACCCGTAGAACGCAAGGTCCCACTGTGCTCACTGTTGAGGATTAAACGAAAAAATTGATTTGATGTAAATATGTACAAGATATTTACAAGGTAAATGAAAGGTAATTTCAGAGTGAGGGCTATAGAATACTGCGAAAAACCTGCAGAAGTGGAATTTGAACTGTCTTGAAAGAAGTCATGGAAGCAAAGAGGTAGAGGTGAGACGATTTGGCATTCTAGATTTGGGAGCCATTAATTTCAATGGCATGAAGTCAGGAAATGGCATGTTGTATATGAGAAACAGCAAACATATCTATGTAGCTGGATTGTACAGTGCATAGAGGGGAGTAAAGTATAAGAATATTGGAAAGGTAAGAAAGTTCCAGGTTGTGGAGGGCTTTAAATGCCAAACAGAGGATTTACACTCCCTCTTTACCATTTTTTCTGTCATCCAAAATCTGTCTTTCTTTCATCCAAGGAATAATTGAAAGAATCAAAGTGCTTAAAATTTTTCTTAAAGAATGGAGCAGTACCAGCTTGAGTTTATAGTGCAAAGAAGAATATGAAAATATGATCTCACATTGCCCCTAGGACTAAAAAAGGGTACACACTTACAAACCTATCTGAAGTGCAAATTGTTTGGGTTATTAAATATCCAAATCTGATTATGTGCATAACTACTACGTCTAAACCAACAAAAGTATGGTGGGATAATTTCTGAATAGTGTTTTTTGTAATTTCATCTATTATGTTGCTTTTCAATCAATTTCATTCATAATTATACACACTGTGTGCAAGACGTTGTGCTAGACATCGGAGATGCAAAGATTAAAGCTGCCATGATAACTGCCTTCAAAGATACTACATTCTCCTAGAGCAGCACACACAGATAAATCTTTTCCAAGGTACAATATTATAAGGGCGAAGGAGTGATTCAGACACAATGCCTCAATAAATTTTAAGAACTGAAAAAAAAAAAAAACCACCAAACCAAACCAAAACACATAAGGGAGATGAGGGCACATTTTAGAGAGATGGGGGCACCAGAGTGGATCCTGGAAGGAAGGGAAAGGTTTTGAAAGCTGCAGATGGGGGTGGGGAGAGGTTAGAGAATTCCAGATGTGAGAGATAGCCCAGTAGTGGGAAGGAGATGGCATATCAAATTCAGTGAAATTCAAAATACTAATAGCTATCTGTCTAATTAACCTCTCTCAGTCTCAGTTCCTTTATCTCTAAAATGTGAAAAATAATAGCTCTTCCATTGTAGGGTTGTTGTAAGGATGAAATGAGAGAATTTATTTAAAGCACTTTGAAAACCTTAAAGTGCTATGTATGTTCCTTACTACTGCTACTGCTTCTACTATTACTCCTCATTGAAACCTGTTTTCTCCCTGATCACTCTCTCTAGTACTTACTTCACCTCCACTTATTCCACTTGGCTAGCTGGTCGAAGCAGGGGAGTTGGAATATTCCTTGTTCCCCATTACCACTTACAATTTCTCCCCCTTCCTCCATTACTCAGTAACCTCTCTTCCTTTATTTTCATATTTACTACCCAATCAAAATCCTGGCACCTGTTGTCTACACACCCCCAGGTTATTCCACTACCTTCCTCAATGAGTTCAGTATCTGGCTTCATGTTTCTTCCCTCCCCACCTCCTGCCCTCATACTAGGGGATTTCAACATACATTTTTGATTCTCCTTCAAATACCCTAACCACTCAATTCCTCAACCTAGTTATTTCCCATGAGCTACTCCTAAACCCTTGGCATCTAGGTGGAGAAGCAGATAGAGCACTGGGCTTGGAATGAGGAAAACTCATCTTTCTGAGTTCAAATCCAACTTCAGATATTTACTAAATTTGTGACCCTCGGCAAGTCGCTTATCCCTGTTTGCTTCAGTTTCCTCATCTGTAAAATGAGGTGGAGAAAGAAATGGCAAGCCACTCCTGTTGCTGCTGTTTGTCCTTCATTATTGAAGAGAACCATAGCATTAGGAATGTGATGCCATGACATGCAGGTGAATTGGATTTAAGTGAGGGAGGGATGTGCAAAATCACCAGCCTCATTCTCTCCTCCTGAGCTACCTGGGTCTAGTGGTGGATCAGGACAACTGCAGATGACCCAGGATGCAGTGGGGGATCTTGCTTGGCCTTTTCAAGTTAAGGTCTTTAACAAGTCTCAATTTGACTGAGATAGTGCCCATCCAGTGATTACAGCTTAATAAAAATGAAGCAAAGAATAGCCCCTTTAAAAAATCTGGGAGAGTTTGTGGATGAAACAGAAGCAATTGTTATTTACATTAATTCTGAGCCAATCAGTGCCTAAACAGTGACCAAGTAGGGCTTGGACTGGAACCAGAATGATTTGGGGTTAAGGCTGGTCTTTAAGAGAAAAAAAAAAAAGAAAAAAAGTTTCAGAGATTGAAATTTACATTCCCTTTGGTCAGAGCACCTGCAAGTAGGGGTTTGGAGAGAGAAGAAAGAAAGGAAGAAAGGAAGAAAGAAAGAAGGAAGGGAGGCAAGAAAGAAAGAAAGTAAGAAAGAAAAAGAAAGAAAGAAAGAAAGTTGCCCAACTGGAAGTTTGGTCCCTAGTGTGCAGATCCTTCTCTACTCACAGAAGTTGCTGTTTGTCCTTCACTCTCAAAGAGGGCCATGACATCAGGGAAGTGATGCCATGACATGCAAGTGAATTGGATTTAAGTGAGGGAGGGCTGTACAAAATCACCAGCCTCACTTGCTCTTTTGGAGCCATCTGGGTCCAGTGGCCAGTATCTGCAAAGAAAACCCCAAATGGGGTCACAGTACTGAACAACAATACTCCTAAAACCCACCTCAGCCAGACACAAAAATTATTATACCCTGGAAAATGACATCACCAACAAATGTACCACCTTTCTGTTCAAGAATTCTGAAATGCCCATTTCTGACCATAATCTACTGGCTTTTCACTTCTCTGCCTCCCTTTACAAAATCCTAATTGTCATCCACATTGTGACCTCTAATCCCTTGACCCCTTTATTATCTCCCAGGCCATCTCCCCTGCACTAACCACTTTCTCCTCTTCTCCCCATCTTTAACCTTTGGTGAACTGATTCCTACACTATCCTGTGCTCTTAAATTCCTAGCCGCTTTATCACATCAGTGATTACTCCCAGATGAGCTGTGATCATTTTCACCATTTGTTGCCTTTACTTCTAAACACACATGATTGGGTCCACTTCAGATTTGTTACACAGTCTCTACAGGGCTCTTCATGCTGCTAGGCAATCCTATTATAGCCTCCTTATCATCTCACTATCCCACTCTCCACAATGGCTCTTCCAAAACTTTTCATTTCTCCTCAAACCTTTCATGGCTTCCTCTCCCCACACTCTTTTAGCATAGAACTTTACTTCAAATTTTACAGAAAAAAATTGAGGCTATTCACCATGAGCTCCCTCTTCTCCCCTCTTCCTCATCTCCCATCATTCAGGTACCTCCTGCCATTATCTCCTGCATTTCTGTTTCACATGATCAACTGGTCTTACTCCTTACCCAGGTTAACCCCTCTACTTGTCCAAGTGATCCCATTCCAACTCATCTCCTCCAACAGCTTGTCCCCTCTGTCATCCTTACTCTTTTACTTATTTTCAGCCTCTCCCTCTCTGCTGGTTGATTTCCTACCGTCTACAAATATGTCCACATCTCCCCATCCTGAAAAAGCTCACCTGATCCTTCCATCCTCACTATCACCCTGTATATCTTCTCCCCTTGGTAGCTAAAGTCCTTGAAAAGGCCCTTTACAATAGGTACCTCCACTTTCCCCTCACTCTAATCGTAACCCATTAGAATTCAGCTTCTGATCTTAACATTTCACCCACACTGCTCTCTCCAAAGTTACTAATGATCTCTTGCTAAATTCAGTGGCCTTTTCTCATTGCTCATTCTTCCTGACCCACCTATCTGACCACTACCACTCCTTTGCTGGACCCTTTTCTAGACCACACCCTCTAACCATAGGTGTCCCTCAGGGTTCTGTCCTGGGCTTTCTTCTCTTCTCCCTCTACACTACTTCACTTATTGATCTCATCAGCTCCCATGGTTTTAATTACCCCTTATATGGTGATGATTTTCCAACTATTTTCGTGCTCCAAACTCTCTGATGATCTTGCACATCCAACTGTCTTTCAGAGATTTTGGACTAGATGTCCAGTAGACATGTTAAACTCAATATGTCCAAAATAGAACTCATTATTTTTTCCCCTGAAGTCTTTTTCCCCTTCTACCTTACCTATTACTGTAGAGTGCAACACCACCCTCCCAATCCATCAGGCTCCCAAGCTAGGAATGATCCTTTATTCCTCATTATCTCTCATCCCTCCATAAACAATCTGTCACCAAGGCCTGTTGATTTTACCCTTGTACCTTCTCTCATATCCACCCCCTTCTGGCATTGCCACCCCTGTGATGTAGGCCCTTATCATTTCACACCTTGAATACTGCAATAGCCTGATGGTGGGTCCACCTGGCTCGATTCTCTCCTCACTCTAATACGTCCTCCAATCAGTCACTGAAGTGATTTTCCTAAAGCTCAAGTCTGATCATGTCCCCGTACCCCTATGGTATAACTAAGTGGCTCCCTGTTGTCTCCAGGATCAAATACAAAATACTCTGTTTGGCATTCAAAGCCCTTCAAAACCTAGCCGCCTCCTACCTCTCTAGTCTTCTTACATCGTATTCCGCAACATCGACTCTTCAATCCAGTGACGCAGACCTTCTGGCTGTTCCCTGCCCCCCCCCCAAAAAAAAAGAAGATACTTCATCTCTCAGCCCTGGGGCATTCTCTCTGGCTGTCCTCTGCCTGGAAGGCTCTCCCTCCTTTGCTTCAGTTACTAACCTCCTTGGCTTCCTTGAAGTCCTGACTAAAACCCCACCCTCTACAGGAAGCCTTCCCCAACCCCTCTTAACCCCTCTTGATTCCACTGTTTCCCTCTTGCTAACTGTCTCCTATTTATCCTGTACATAACCTTCTATATAAACATATGTCTGCATGTTGTCACCCCCATAAGATTATGAGCTCCTTTAAGGCGGGGACTGTTTCTTGCCTCTTTTTGTACTCTCAGCACTTAGCACCATGCCTGGCACCGTAACAGGTGCTTAATACATTTTTTTGTGGATTGATTGATTGACTACTTCTGTGACAATGCCTACTGTTACTATTATTCCTGTTGCTACTGTCACTACTATTACTACACTATCACCACTACTGCCACTACTCCTGCTGCTACTTCTATTACTAGTACTGTCACTACTATTGCTATTACTACTGGTATTACAACTATCGCTTCTACTACCACTATAGCAACAACAACATGCTCCCAACTTGATTGTAATTAAACATTCCCAGCAATCTTCAAGGAAATTTATTCTCCCTTCAGGGAAGTTTGCTTTCTTCCCCCCCCCCCCCGCCCCAATCCATGTGAGTTCTGGTGGTCTCCAATTTTATACAAACATATTTGCTCATCCTTATTTGATGCTATAATAAGTCTGGTGATCTTTGATGTTTAAAGCAAAGGAAATTCTTCCTCTAGTTATAACTATTCATTTATAGCCGTGGTTACTACCATCTTCATACCTATAAATGTGCTCTGCAATCATATAGGATATACTTGGTGGTTTTGGTCAGAATCTGAAAGCACACACTTAAAATACCCTTCTTTCTTCAAAGACAGCTCTGCCTATCAGAGTTACAATCTCTTTCATCTGAGTTTTGTTTTGTAAAATGAACCGCACAGACAAAATAGCTGTTCATATAATCTTTCTCAAGACCAAATTAAATTACTATTGCATGACTGCCCTGCCATAAAAAGTCATGTGATTTGTGGTCTTCATTCTTACGTCCAAATACATTCTTTGGCAAAAGCTTGCCAAGTGAGCAGTGTTATCAGACACTGAAGCTAATCACAGAGTCAGGACCATATCAATTTTTCTGTTATGGCTCCAAAAAGTGATGAGTGCTCAAATTTTTGAAAAACCATCTTTACTTTCTTCCAAGTTTATTTTGCATATATCAGAAAACAGAGATTACTTTATACAATACCAAGTTTATTTACATGGATATATACTTTAAGTTTTCATGGTATTCTCCTATAGTGATGTACGGTTGCAAATTTTAAAATGTCACAGTCTCTGAAGAAGCAAATTCTGAATGACATAAAGGATAATGGAGAGTCACATTGTGATTGTAAATAATATTGATGATGGTGATAGAATAATAATAACTGACATTTATGTGCTGTTTTAAAATTTGCAAAGCACTTCACATACATTATTTAATTTGAACCTTACAAGCACCTGGTGAGGGAGATACTACAGGTATTATTATATTCATTTTATTGACTATATCAAGTTACCTATAATACATTATTTGCCAGAAGTGGCATGAAAAATGCCAGCAAACTATTGGTCAGAAAAGGAGGTGGGATGGTCATGTAGTAATAGTAAGAGATAACAGATAGCTCAAGTGCTGACTGAGCACTCATGGAATATTAAGAAGCACAGAGGCTGGGAAACAATTTTTACTGCCAATGTTTCTGATAGTGGTCTCATTTCTAAAATATATAGAGAACTGAATCAAATCTATAAGAATACAAATCATCCCCCACTTGATAAATGGTCAAAGGATATGGACAGGGAGTTTTCAGATGAAGAAATTAAAACTATCTATAGTTCTATAGAAATGCTCTAAATCACTATTGAATAGAGAAATGCAAATTAAAACACCTCTGAGGTACCACCTCATACCCATCCAATTGGCTAATATGACAGAAAAGGAAACTGATAAATGTTGGAGAAGATGTGGGAAAATTGAAACAGTAATGCAACAGTAATGTTGGTAGAGTTGTGAAATGATTTAACCATTCTGGAGAACAATTTGGTATTATGCCCAAAAGACTATAAGACTGCGCATAGCCTTTGATCCAGCAGTATCACTGCTAGGTCTGTATCCCAAAGAGATCATAAAAGTGGGAAAAAGACCCACATGTACAAAAATATTTATAGCAGCTCTTTTTGTGGTGGCAAAGAATTGGAAGTTGAAGGGATGCCTATCAATGAGGGAAAGGCTGAAGAAGTTGTTATATATGAAAGTAATAGAATACTATTGTTCAATAAGAAATGATGAGCAGGCAGATTTCAGAAAACCCTGGAAAGACTTATATGAACTGATGCTGAGTGAAATGAGTAGAACCAGGAGAACTTTATACACAGTAACAGCAACATTGTGTAGTGATCAGCTTTGATAGATTTAGCTCTTTTCAGTAATACAATGATTTAAGAAATTTAAGAAAATGCTATCCATATCCAAAGAAACAACTATGGAGTCTGAATGCAGATCAGAAGGTACTATTTTCTCTGTTTCTTTTCTTTTGTTCTGATTCTTCTTTCACAACATGACTAATGTGGAAATATGTTTAATATGATTGTGCATGTATAGCTTATATCCGATTGGAGGGGAGGGGGGAGCAGAAAGAGGGAGAGATAATACTGCAACTCAAAATCTTATAAAAGTGAATGTTGAAAACTATGTTTACATTTAATTGGAAAAAATAAAATACTTCTAAGTGGGAGTGCGGAAAGAAGCACAGAGAAGCTCTAAAGTGTAGGTCCTCGATGGAGGATTTATGGGGAGGTATGGACAAGTCTCACTAAGTGAGAAGGCATGGATGGATTGTTTTTTGGAAGGATAATGGAGCCATTGAATAATTAATAATGACTGATGATGATGATGATGACAGTGATGATGATAAATAGCAATTATTCTCTAGTTCTTCTCCAACCTCTACTTCTGAATTTCCATACTTCTTTCTCCATCATTCCCCAGAAGCCTTCTCACTCTGGGAGATCCTCCCATCTCTGTGGCCCTTTTTACCCCTGGTCAGTTTTTCACAGAACTCCCATTTTAAGGAGAAACCCCAGACAGACAAGTTCATTCTGTTACTGCTTCCATTCCTAACTCTCTGGACTAACCAATGAGCATTTTTTTCATGTAAAACATTTCCATATTAGTCATTTCATGCAAGAAAACTTGGAAATAAAGAAAGAAAAAGGAAGGAAGAAATAAAGTAAAGAAGGAAGGAAGGAAGGAAGAAGGGAGGAAGGAAAGAAGAGAAAAATAATATGCTTTAATGTGTATTCAGACAACATCAGTTCTTTCTCTGGAGGCGAATAATGTTTTTCATCATGAGTACTCTGGGGTTTTCTTGGTTCATTGTATTGCTGAGAATAGCTTTTCATTACATGCTGTTATTATGTATAATAGTTCTGTTTCTACTCACTTCACTTTGTATCAGTTCACCTAAGTCTTTCCAAGTTTTTGTGAAATCATCCTCCTTGTCATTTCTCATAGCACAAAAATATTCCATTATAATCAAGTACCCCAACTTGTTCAGCCATTCCCCAATTGATGGGCATCCCTTCAATTTCCAATTATTAGCCACCACAAAAACAGCTGCAGCTAGCATTTACTTTCTATCTTCTAGGCACTGTGTGGGGTGCTAGACATATAAAGAAAAAAATGAAATAGTTTCTATATTTCTCATAACTACTCCCTAGTATTTCTCCTTTCTACAATTTAATCTCCTAAGTAAGTATCTGTCAGATTATACCACTGTTCATTAATTTATTCAACAAACATTTATTGATGATTAATTCCAAATTCCCAGTAAGCCAGTCTCTTTAGGAGGCAAGGGAGTGTGACTAACACACCATATTTCACCAAGGAAAGGAAGCTTCCTGCATTCTTGATTGACTTTTTTGCTATTTGTCAAAATTTAAACTTCAATATTTTTTTATATTTGCTTATTACTAATTCCTCAGTTCAAGTTCCAAGCTCTGTCCCATTCCTCATCTCTGAATAGCTCCATAATTGTCCAGAGGTACTGATGGGTACTGTTCAGTTCCAGTATCGTGGCTATTGGGGATAGTCACTAACCCTTTATTTTTCTTTGTCCACTAGAAGAATGTGACAATTGAGTAATCTCCTTGCAAGTAGAGTTATTTTGTTCAATATGTTTGTATTCTTAACACTTAGCACAGAATAAGTACTTAATAAATACTTTGAACTGCTTGATTATTCAAGGCACTTAAACAAAGATAAATGTAAAGTGACTCAACCTCTAGAAGCTTATATTAAAGCATGGAAGATTAAGCAAGAAACTAATGTACAAGAAGGAATTTAAGTATCATAAATGAGACACATTCCAATCTTTCCTGTCATTTGTGATTCAATCAATATGGGCATTCCCTTTCTAAGTGCACCCTTACTTCTCAAAGTGCCATCGCTGCTAAGTACAAAGGTAGTAAGAACCTCATCATTACTGTGAATGGATCATTTCCTTTTTTTGGCTAACCATTTCAGCTACTTATTGGTTAATAGTTTTCATTGTTCCTGGGTCATGATGAAATGCAAAGTGCAACTGGTAAGAAATAAGGGAAATCCATTAAATTGTAAACATTAGGAAGGCAAGTGCTCTATTAACACTGAGTCAATGTATATATTATATAGATCAAGGCTACAAATGTTTATTAAACAGGGACCATAATCCCAGGCACCATGTGGGATGTAGAGACTAAAAAAAGAAGGCAGGAACAGTCCCTGCCATCAAGAAGCTTACAATCTAACTGTGTATCTAGTGAATGATAGAGGAATGAAATAGATCCTTTCCCTCCTCTCTTACCTGTCATTAACAACCCCCATCCACAGAACTCACATAACACTTACTTTGTTTTATACATTTCATCACTTATGTAATATTGCAGATTATAGTTATCTTTGTTTGTATTTTATGCCCGTGCTAAGAATGCAACTCAGTAATTTGTGTACAGAAGGTACTGAATAAATGTTTCTTGAATAAAGAAAAATATTCTTTGAGATAGTAAGTTAGAAATAGTGGATTGATCTTCAAATAATTTATGAAACTTAGTGGGGGCTGAGGGAGATAATTGAAATTATTTATCTTGCGTACTTTGATATGTTGCTTGAACTCAATTCAATTTGATGAGCTATTAAGTGCTATGTGCAAGGCACATGATTTGGCCAATTCAGGTATTCCCTTTGTTGGTACAAATATCAACCCATTACTATTCCTCATCCTGTTCTGAATCTTGTTCATATCTTTCCATAAATTCTTCCTAGAAGGTCTGCCCAGTGCCCTAAAAACCTCCTTGTTAAGAAAAAACCCCCAAAGTATCAGCACTTCAGCTATCTTTTGCTTGTGTAATGTCACTAAACCTTCTCGTTTTCCAGCCACAGATCCTTTATTATGTCTTTTCCATTATTTCTTGCATGTAGATCAAACGATCAACCAATAAACATTTATTAAATGCCTACTATGTGCCAGGCACTGTGTTGAACACTGGGAATACAAAGAAAGACCAAAAGACAGTCCTTGCCTTGCAAACAACTACATACAAATAAACTATATACATGCTAAATTGGAAATATTCAACAGAGGGAAGGCATTAGAATTAAGAGGATTGGGAAAGGCTTCCTGTAGGAGGTAAAATTTTAGCTGGGACTTGAAGGAAGGCAGGAGGCAGAGATGATGAGGGAGAGCATTCTAAGCATGAGAGACAGCCAGAGAAATTTCCTGGAGCTAAACAGTACTATGTCATAGCCTATTTTACATGAACTGAGAATCTTTCTGTTGCCCTTTGGGTCAATTGTTTGCATATTTGTGGGTAATAATAACTTACATATAGCACTTTAAGTTTTTCATCCATTATCTCATTTGATCTTTAAAACAACTCTCTGGGGCGGAGCCAAGATGGCCGCGTGAAGGCAGCGTCTTACCGGAGCTCTCTCACAAGGTCTGTCAGATTCCTATAAAAAAGTGAATTTGAGCAGATTTGAGAGAGTCAGAAACCGCGAGCAGTCTGCGTGGGGCAAATTTCCGAGCCGGGAGAGTCTGAAAGGCCGGAGGCACGAACCTGTAGGCTCGGAGAGTGCTCGGTGCGGAGCTGCTCCTGACCAAGGCGGAAGCAGCTGGCTGGGAAATCCACGTGGGAGACGGGCTGGGAGAAAGCTGGGCGCCTGAAATCAGCGGAGATCCCCAGGACTCCCAACACAGGATGGCAGTCTGTGGAAGCGACGAAAGGCAGCCCAACGCCACCCATGAAACACCATCTCCAGAAGTTTGCAGCCCAAACATATTGAACGCTGCTTCCTGAACTTCTGGGAGTTCTTAATGTCCAGGTAAACAGCTCTAATCCCTCCCCTCCCCACCCAGGGAATCCCTTGGGAAGAAAAAAAAAGAACGCTGGAACTGAGCAGAAAGTAGTGGGGCTTCAGTGGTTAAATAGCAGAAGTTCATTAGTCCCAGAGGGGCAGAGTCCGCAGGGGTCAATGCCAACAGCCCAGACATAACCTTGCTCCCCCAGGGGAAGTGCCAGACATCAGCTCAAACAACAAACAGCTGAGACCATTGCTGAAAAGCAAGTGCTGGAGAGCACCCACAGGGAGTGAGATGCCAGGGAGCCAGATCCCTCCCCCACACCTCAGGAAACTGAAGGTTATAATTCTAGACTCACAACCCCCAGAATAAGAAAGCTGGGACAGAAAGCCCTGAGACCCACAGATAGAAATTCATTGTAAAGCCACCAAAAGGCAAACCAACATGAAGAAGAACACAAAAAAAACCGAGGACAATAGATTCTTTTTATGGAGACAGGCAGGATCAAAATATCAACATAGAAGAGGATAGCAATGACACGGTAGATACATCAGATACCTCAAAAGCTAATATGAACTGGTCTCCAGCCCAAAAAGCACTGCTGGAAGAGCTAAAGGAGGATTTTAAAAAACAAATTAGGGAGCTAAAAGAAAACATGGAAAAAATGGAAAAAAAATTCACTGATGAAATTAAGTCCCTAAAGAATAAGATTGGAAAAAAGGATACGGAGATTCAGAATCTAGAGAGAGAAAAGGACACCCTGAGAGGTGAAATCAACCAATTGAAAATGGAGACTCAAAAGCAAAATGTAAACACTAACTCATTCAAAATTAGACTTGAGCAAGTGGAAGCTAATGAATCTATGAGGCATCAAGAAGTAATAAAACAAAACATAAAGAATGAAAAAATAGAAAAAAATGTGAAATATCTGATTGGCAAAACAACTGACCTGGAAAATAGATCCAGGAGAGACAATTTGAGAATTATTGGTCTACCGGAAATCCACGATGAAAAAAGGAGCCTTGACAGTATCTTTGAAGAAATTATCAAAGACAACTGCCCAGAGGTCCTAGAACCAGAGGGCAAAATAGTCATTGAAAGAATTCACTGATCACCCTCCTGAAAGAGATCCCAAACTGAAAACACCAAGAAATATTATAGCCAAATTTCAGAGCTATAAACTCAAGGAGAAAATACTGCAAGCAGCCAAAAAGAAGCAATTCAAATATCATGGAACTACAGTCAGGATCACGCAGGATCTCTCAGCTTCCACATTAAAAGACAGGAGAAATTGGAATATGATATTCCGAAGGGCAAAGGAGCTGGGACTACAACCAAGGATCAACTACCCAGCAAAACTAAGCATAATTTTCCAGGCAAGGCGATGGACATTCAATGAAATAAGGGAATTCCAGACCTTCCTGATGAAAAGGCCAGAACTCAATGGAAAATTTGATCTCCAAATACAAAACTCAAGAGAGACATAAAAAGGTAACCAGGGGGAAAAACCCCACAAACCTTATTAACCAATAAGGGCAGGTTGTTTACATCTTTATGTGGTATTATATCATCTTATGTATGTTTTTTATGTATGTATATATGTATATATACATATATATGTGTATATATATACATACATATACATATATAAGTCATTCTTGTGAATGGTACAACTGTTACGACAAATGAAAGGGATATACATAGGTTGTGAATGCCTGTATAAATTAACTGATGTAAAGATATAAAATATAAATAAGAGATATAAAGGGAGGGCTATGAGGGAAGTGGTAAGGAGGTAGTAGAAAAGGGTAAATTACACCAAAGGAAGTGGCAAAAAAACATATTATAGTAGAGGGAAAGAAGGGAGGGAGAAGAGCAGTATTTGAGCTTTACTGTCATCTGATCTAGTTCAAGAAGGGAATAACATACTCTAATAAGTTTAGAAATCTAACTTGTCCTACGGGAAGTGGGAGGGTAAGGGGGGAAAAAGGAGGGGGATGGGCAGAAGGGAGAGGAGAAGTAGCAAGTGGGTAACGGTAAGACAAGGGAGGGAAATAAAGAGGGAGGGTTAACTGAGGAAAGTGGCAGTCAAAAGCAAAACTTTGTTGAGGAGGAGAAGGGGAAAGGGAGAAATAAAAGCATAAACAGGGGGAATTAGGATGGAGAAAAAGACACAGAGAGAAATCATAACCCTGAATGTGCAGGGGATGAACATTCTCACAAAACAGAAGCAGATAGCAGAATGGATTAAAAACCATAATCCTACAATATGCTGTTTACAAGAAACGCATCTGAAACAGGGGGATACACATAGGGTTAAGGTAAAAGGCTGGAGTAAAATATATTGTGCCTCAGCTAAAGTAAAAAAAGCAGGTGTAGCAATCCTAATCTCAGACAAAGCAAAAGTAAAGATAGCTCTAATTAAAAGAGATAAGGAAGGACATTATATCCTGCTAAAAGGCACCATAAACAATGAAGCAATATCATTGCTTAACATATATGCACCAAGTGGTAAGGCATACAAATTCTTAGAGGAGAGGTTAAGGGAGTTACAGGAAGAAATAGACAGCAAAACTATAATATTGGGAGACCTCAATCTCCCCCTTTCTGAACTTGATAAATCTAACCTCAAAATAAATAAGAAAAAAGTTAAGGAGGTAAACAGAATTTTAGAAAAGGCACATATGATAGGCCTCTGGAGAAAACTGAATGGGGATAAAAAGGAATATACTTTCTTCTCAAAAGTACATGGCACATACTCAAAAATTGACCATGTGCTAGGGCATAAAAACCTCACAATCCAGTGCAGAAAAGCAGAAGTGGTCAATGCATCCTTTTCAGATCATGATGCAATAAGAATCATTTTTAATAAAGTACCATGGAAAAATAAGCTAAAAACTAATTGGAAACTAAATAATTTAATTCTAAAGAATGAGTGGGCCAAAGAACACATCAGAGAAACAATTAATAATTTCATTCAAGAGAATGACAATAATGAAACAACATACCAAAACTTATGGGATGCAGCAAAAGCAGTTCTTAGGGGAAGTTTTATATCTCTAAATGCCTACATGAATAAAATAGGGAAAGAGGAGAGCAATGATCTGGGCATACAGCTGAAAAAGCTAGAAAAAGAGCAAATTGAAAACCCCCAATTAAATACCAAATTAGAAATACTGAAAATCAAAGGAGAGATTAATAAAATTGAAACCAAGAAAACTATTGAATTAATAAATAAAACAAAGAGCTGGTTTTATGAAAAAAACCAATAAAATTGATAAACCTTTGGCCAATTTGATTAAAAAAAAGAAAGAAGAAAATCAAATTACTAGTATCAAAATGAAAAGGGTGAGGTCACCTCTAATGAAGAGGAATCAAAACAATAATTAGGAATTATTTTGCCCAACTGTATGCCCATAAATTTGACAACCTTAGAGATATGGATGAATATCTACAAAAACATAAACTGCCCAGGCTAACAGAGAAGGAAGTGAAATTTCTTAATGACCCCATATCAGAAAAAGAAATTGAAGCAGGCCATCAATGAACTCCCTAGGAAAAAATCTCCAGGGCCAGATGGTTTTACATGTGAATTCTATCAAACATTTAAAGAACAACTAATTCCAATACTTTGTAGACTATTTGGGAAAATATGTGAAGAAGGAGTCCTACCAAATTCTTTTTAAGACACAAATATGGTACTAATACCCAAACCAGGTAGAGTCAAAACAGAGAAAGAAAATTATAGACCAATTTCTCTAATGAATATTGATGCAAAAATTTTAAATAAAATATTAGCAAAAAGATTGCAGCAACTCATTACAAGAATAATACACTATGACCAGGTAGGATTTATTCCAGGAATGCAAGGCTGGTTCAATATTAGGAAAACTATTAGTATAATTGACCATATCAACAACAAAACTAGCAGAAACCATATGATCATCTCAATAGATGCAGAAAAAGCCTTTGACAAAGTACAACACCCATTCCTATTAAAAACACTAGAAAGCATAGGAATAAGGGGAACCTTCCTCAAAATTATAAATAGCATCTACCTAAAACCATCGACAAGCATTATTTGTAATGGGGGTAAACTAGATGCATTCCCAATAAGATCAGGGGTGAAAAAAGGATGTCCATTATCACCCCTATTATTCAATTTGGTACTAGAAACATTAGCTGTAGCAATAAGAGAAGAAAAAGAAATTGAAGGAATTAGAATAGGAAAAGAAGAAACTAAATTATCACTTTTTGCAGATGATATGATGATTTATCTAGAGAATCAAGTAAAAAACTACTTGAAATAATAAACAACTTTAGCAAAGTTGCAGGATATAAAATAAACCCACATAAATCCTCAGCATTCCTATACATTACTGACAAAGCCCAACAGCAAGAGATAGAAAGAGAAATTCCATTCAAAATTACTGAAGGCACTATAAAATATTTGGGAGTCTATTTGCCAAGACAAACCCAGGGCCTATATGAACATAACTATGAAACACTTTTCACGCGAATAAAATCAGATCTAAATAAATGGAGAAGTATCAGTTGCTCATGGTTAGGCCGAGCTAATATAATAAAAATGACAATTTTACCTAAATTAATCTATCTATTCAGTGCCATACCAATCGAACTACCAAAAAAATTTTTTACTGAGCTGGACAAAATAATAACAAAATTCATTTGGAAAAACAAGAGGTCTAGAATATCTAGGATATTAATGAAAAGACATACTAGAGATGGTGGCTTAGCCACACCAGATATTAAACTGTACTACACAGCAGCAGTCATCAAAACTGCCTGGTACTGGTTAAGAAACAGGGGTGTGGATCAGTGGAATAGGATAGGTACACAAGTAGGTGAAATCAACAAGTTTAGCAATCTACTCTTTGATAAACCCAAAGAGGCCAGCTTCTGGGCTAATAATTCACTATTTCACAAAAACTGTTGGGAAAATTGGAAAATGGTAGGGCAAAAACTGGGCATAGACCAATATCTTACACCATATACCAAAATAAAGTCAAAATGGGTTCATGATTTAGGAGTAAAAGTTGATACTCTAAGTAATTTGGGAAAGCAAGGAATAGTTTACTTATCAGATTTGTGGAAAAGTAAAGAATTCATGACCCAACAAGAGATAGAGAGCATTACAAAATGCAAAATGGATAATTTTGATTATGTCAAATTGAAATGTTTTTGTACAAAAAAAGCCAATGCAACAAGAATTAGGAGGGAAGCAGAAAATTGGGAGAAAATCTTTGCAACTAGTATCTCTGATAAAAGCCTCATCTCTAAAATATACAGGGAGCTGAGCCAAATATATAGGAATACAAGCCATTCCCCAATTGAGAAATGGTCAAAGGATATGAACAGGCAGTTTTCAGAGGAAGAAATTAAAGCTATCTATAGGCATATGAAAAAATCCTCTGGATCACTACTGATTAGAGAAATGCAAATCAAAACAACTCTTAGATACCACATCTCTCCTGTCAGATTGGCTAATATAACAAAACAGGAAGATGATAAATGCTGGAAAGGATGTGGGGAAATTGGAACATTGTTGCATTGCTGGTGGAGTTGTGAGCTGATCCAGCCATTTTGGAGAGCAGTTTGGAACTATGCCCAAAGGGCTATAGAAATGTTCATACCCTTTGACCCAGCAATACCACTTCTAGGGTTGTATCCCAAAGAAATCACACAAGCAGGAAGGGGACCCATATGTACAAGAATGTTTATAGCAGCTCTTTTTGTGGTGGCTAAGAATTGGAAATCAAAGGGATGCCCATCAATTGGGGAATGGCTGAACAAGCTGTGGTATATGAAGGTGATGGAATACTATTGTGCCATAAGAAATGGGGATGATGCAGACTTCATAACAACCTGGAAAAACCTACACGACATAATGCTGAGTGAGCGGAGCAGAGCCAGGAGAACGTTGTGCACAGCCACAGGTACATGGATTCCGTGAGGACCAACCCTGACATACTGCGCTCTTCTCAGCAACCTAAGGGGCAAGGACAACTCCAGGGGACTCACGATGGAGAATGTTATCTTCATCCAGAGAAAGAACTGCGAAGTTTGAATATAGATCGAGGCGCACTAAACGCTCGCCTTTTTTGCTTCTTTTTTGTTTTTGTTTTTGGTTTTTTTTTTTTTTTTTGGTTCTGTTTCTTCTTTCTCATGATTCATTCCATTGGTCAAAATTCTTCTCCACGACTTGACTAGTGCATAAATCAATTCAATGCGAAGTTATACATGACAGTTATATGAGATTCCATGCCGTCTTGGGGAGGGAGGGGAGAAAAACTGGAACTCAAAACTATGTAGAACTGTGTGTGGTAAACTAAAAATAAATAAAGAAATTAAAAAAAAAAAACAACTCTCTGAGGTCACTCATGTATTTTTATCAGCCTTTTACAGATGAGCCTATGAAGGCTCAAAAAGTTTAAATATCTTATCCTGGCTTTCTTCAAGTCTCAGCTAAAATCCCATTGTCTAGATATGAAGCCTTTCCTGATCCCCCTTAGTGCTAGTGACTTCCTTCTGTTTGTTACCTTCAGCTTGTACTGTAGATATATTGTTTGTACATAGCTGTCTGCATGTTGTCTCCTCCATTAGCCTATGAACTCCTTGTGAGAAGAGACGTTTTGCTTTTCTTTGAATTCCTAGTGCTTAGCACAGGACTTGATACAGTAGATACTTAAGACTTGTGGACTGACTAATTGTCTATGGTCATGCATCTGGCAATGGACAGAGACAGTACTTGACCTCAAGTTTTCTGGCTACAGAGCCAGCACACTTTATATCATACTGCCTCTCTTGAAAAAGATCAAAGTTTTCATTATCATTAGTTATTGCGATATTAGTAGCATACAAAGATGACATTTTCCGCATATCCTCCTGGTATTGATTTGAATATTCAGAGACTACCGGGGAAGTAAAGAATCAAGCTCATGAAAACAATGTATATTTTTTTATGGAAGAATAATTTCTTATTTAATTTAAAAAGCTTGGATTGTGGTCTGTGTATGTGTGTGTGTGTGTATGTATGTTTGACTTTTTGGGTTGCGTTCTTATGGGGGGAAAGTTGCATGGTTAGGTAATAGGATAGTGACTGACAGCTTGGTATCAATTGATATATCACCCTCATCTGACAGTTGAACAGAAATACATCAACCTGGAGAAGAAATTGTTAAGCGCCCTTAGTTAGAAAAATGGCATGGCAGGGAATGACTAGGGGTATGGTGGGAGAGATGCCGCCCTCTTACAAAATCCTCTAGCCAGGTTAGAAATTAAAATCATAAAGGAAAGAAATGAGATTAAAATTTTCGACACTTGATAGTATTGGCTAAGTGGAGATGAGTGGGTAGAGCATGGAGGTGAGGGAGTGGAAAGGGTGTAACTAAAGTCCCAGGAATAGGAAAATGTGATGAAAGATGGAAGACGAAGAGTAGATTAGTGTGTGGGGATAGAAGGTTTATACAAGGAAATAATGGAAAATACTTTGGATGGCAGCCTGATGGTTCACAGCATCGGATCCCATGCTAAGTAGTTTGGGCAATGCATTGTGGCTGAAATGATACTGACCAGGATTTAGGACTCCTGTTTTGTAGTTCTGACTCTTCCACTTAGCACCTATGTGATGAGAGGCAAGTAATTTAATCTTTCTGTCTCAATTTTCTTATGTCAAAAATGGAGTTTGATAAGATGATCTCTAAAATTCTTTTTAATTTTAAGATGCTATGCAATGCCAAGCTATGATAATTGTTTCTACTCTTTCTTATTTTGTAGGTAATTAAGGCCCAGGGTCACACAGCCATTAAGTGTCTGAGGCCAGATTTGAACTTATGTTCTCCTGACTTCAGGGCCAATGCTTTATCCACTTCTGCATCTAACTGCTCACAAGCTATGCTAATTTAAGGGCCATAATGAACCAAGAGTGGTAAAGAAGGTTGGTATATTCCTTGTGACTGGGAGGCCTTGTAGCCCTTCTGAGGGGCTTAGCTTTTCCTTATACTTTATCCAGGAGTTTTATCCAAATTCTATTTCAAAGTATAGGAACATTATGGGGTCATAGGGATAAGAACAATTAAAAAATAACACTTTTATATTAGAAACTTATAAATTCATTCATTTAGTGTATCTAATTCTGACAATTGGTGGGAACTTAAGAACCTCTGGGATCCTCAGGTGTGGAGACTTTGGGGTACTTTCCTTCAAGGTTATAACTGTGTAAATAACCCCCTGATGTTGAAACTTTCAAAAATTCATTAACACAAAGCTTTTTTCTACGGGAAATAGACTTATTATTCTATTATTATACTTTATATAATGTAATATACTTTATATAATTAAAAATTAATTTGTATTTTAAGATTAGAATATTAAAAACCACCAATACACAGACTTGTAAGTTTGTAAAGAAAAGTTGGATTTGGAAAATCAAACACTATTTCCACTGTAAATTGAATAACAAATTTACTTTCCACTGTTGCATTGCATTGGAAAGATTGCTAAATTTGGAATCTGAGGACCTGAGATTAAATTCTGGTTTTGCCACCGGCTACCTGTGTCACCTTGGGCAAAACTTTAGCCTTGCCCTCTCTGGGTCACCATTTCTTCATGTTTAAAGTGAAGAGGATGGACTAAAAGACTTTCAAAGTTCCTTTCTACCATAAAATTACAGGTTCATAAAGGACAAAATTAAGTCTAAAAGTTTAAGGAAAATTGCAAATTTCAGGAAAAAATATTTTTGACCCAAGAAAAATTATTTCGCATTCTATTTTAGCTTTCATTAGGTACTACACTTTAGGTTGTGAATTGGTGATCACAGTCAAAGTTGAAGATCAGAGAATCATGCATTTAAAGCAATAAAAGACCTTAAAAGACTTTGAAACCATCTAGTTCTATCCCCTCATTTTACAGATGAGGAATTAGAAGCCCAGAGAGATGATGTGACTCAAAGTCATACAGATAGTGTGTGGTCAGAGCTGGGGTTCGAACTCAGGTCCTCTGATGACAAATCTGACACTCTTGTGGCATGATGATGGTTATGAATACTGTGGAGACTATAGTCACAAGAGATCTCACTGCCTGAAGAGAATTAAGAGAGTGAGAGGAAAGGAAATGAAAGCACCAATTGTAGATGGCCTTCTCAAGGAATCTAGTCTCCAAAAGGAAGAGAGCTAATGGGGATGGAGGGATCAAATAACATTTTATTGATGATGGGGAAAGACATTGGTGGATTTGGAGGCAGCAGGGAAGCTGTCAGTAGAGAGATAATAATAGTGATGATGACGTTGATGACGATATCTGTCTTAAGTTTTGCAAAGCACTTGTAAATATTAACTCATTTCTTTCTTACAAAACCTTGGGATGTGGGTACTATTATTATCCCCCTTGAAAAAACTCAAGCAGACAGAGGTTAAGTCTAGGATCACAACAACCTTGGGAGGTTAGAGATGGGGAAACTGAGACATATAGGGGTTAAGGGATTTGCCCATGGTCACAAAGCTGATAAGTGTCTGATTTAAACTCAAGTCTTCCTGATTCCAGGTACAGTGCTATATCCACTGTGCCACCTAGCTGAAAAGGTTAAAAAAACACGACAACAATTGTTGTAGTGAGTGCATCAATTAGTGAGATGTACAAAGATTGCCTTGACTCAGTGAAGGTCCAAATGAGATTGTATAACAAATTTTTAGTGTACTGTGTCAGAACAATTTTATGATTTTTTTTCTAGCTTGGTTTTGCAGCATGTGAATAGGAACAAGGAGCAGGGCAAAATCAGCAACAGGATAAAAAAGCAAGATACTCAAGAGGAGGGAACAGAATAGAGTTAAACTGGTTCACCAAGAAGTGTGTGGAAGGGAAGGGAGTGTAGGCAGGGTGGGGGTAGCAGCCTGGGAAAGAATTGAAGATTAGAAGGATTGGAGTTCATAGTGAGGATTGAAGAAGAAGGATAGAGCTCATAAGGCAAAAGGAAAGATAAAATGACAAAAGATGAGGATCAGATAAAGGAATTTCCAAGTTCATGAAAATGGAAATGGAGCACTCAAGAGCGATGATAAGATCAAAAGGTATTATTACTTTCTGTCATCTTAACCATTTTCCTTTCTCAATTTCTTCCATCTTTTTTACACTTACTGTGTAGACTTGGCTCCCTCCTGACAACATGTTATCCCTAACCACTCTTTCCGGCATTGGTTGTACTTTCCTTTGTAAGCACTTGATGCACTGGTCATAGCAGGGGTATCTGAATACTCTTTGTTCCCCATCGCTACTTTCAGTCTGTCCTTCTACCACCAGCATTCAGTAATCTCTTCCCCTTTGAGGGTCATTCAATTCTTATTTATCATCCAATCTAGATTCTTGTAGCTATTTCACAACTTCCAAGAGTGAATTCAGTGCCTGATTCAATCTTTCACTCTTCTCCAATTCCTACCCTCACATTGGAATATTTTGACATATAAACACCCTAACTTCCTAGTTCCTCAATTTACTCATTTCCTATAACCTACTCCTCTCATCCCATGGCTAATGCAGTGGTATGTAGGTGGTAAAAGGTGAATGAGAAAGATCGTTACAGGAGAAAGAGATAGGCAAATAATGTGGAGTTGCTGCAGGTGGGGAAGGGTTGAGTGGTGAGGTTAGGGAAAACTGATGAAATAACCAATTCAAGCAACACACTTCTTCCAGGACTAACTAGTTTTCCTGACTCCAAGCCCATCAAACCTTGCACAAAGCAGTGTTGCCTCTGATGAGTACATACACTCTCTGAATTCCTTTAGCATTTATTCCCTACTTTGAATGTCTAATTTACCCCACCGGACATAAGCTTCTTGAATATATATTTAAGATTTTCTTTTGCAGTGACTAGCACAGTTCCTAGGGTAGCAAGGATACAAAGTCAAAGGAAAAATGGCACCTGACTTCAAGGAGTCCACCCCATAAAAGAGATAATTTGACTCCTCTGCTCCTCTAGGTTCCTTTTCTCCACTGTCCTCCCTTGTCCTCCACTCTCTGCCCTTTTCTTTTCCTCTCCTCTCTTTTCTCTTGAGAAGAAACCTCTTGATCTATTTCCTTTATACCCACTCTCAGGAAGAACTGATATGAAGGGTTTTTTTTCCTGATTTTAAATTGTATGTAGTACATTCTATGATTATTTTTAATGTCAAGGTTAATATAGAAATATTTTGTGATTGCTGCGACCCAGGACCTTTATGGAAATCCAGTTCCTTTCTTATAGAATTTCTGGTGAACAAAAACATGTTAACTAAATTGAAATAAATAAATAAATCTCAAAAAGGAAGTCACAAACATTTTCGCAAATAGAAAATATGTGAGCTATTGTACCCAGAGGGCACAGAATTAACTTGCACAATGATAATTTATATTTTATGTGAGTTTTATTTTTATACACCTGCTTTTCTTTGCAATTCATGAAAAACATATTGATATCGAGGCAATTGTGCTGTCACAGAATTCATAATCTTAACTGGGAGACTTCACATCAATATGACACATCTCTTTTATGCCATCTCAAGTAATTTAAAAAAAATACAGGTTCTAAACAGCTAATAAAATTTCCCTATTTTTCAGTCAGATAAATTTTCCTTCTCCCATCAGGGAGTTATATTACTGGTGCTAGATTCAAAGACAATGCTATAGTTGTTAGGAAAGGATAATTTCCTTGAATGACCAATGGAGAGTTACTTCTATGATTTTCTTCTGGGTTAATTACATTGAAATTTTGCTTTCCATATCATAGATTTCCCAAGATTTTGAGCTATATGACCATTTTACCCTTTAAAGAAAAGCAAGAACATAGTAAGATGAATTTAGTAACTCATTGTTAGAGTTTGTTGATCTATGTGATTTATGCTCTTCATATGACTTATCTGGAATTCACTGAGAATCTTAAAGTATCATCAACAAAGTAAAATTCTAGTTGAGCAGCTACTATTTCTGCTGGACCAGTTATACATAGTGCTTGCCCATGGAAAAGGCTCCAAAGAATGAAATATACAGGAAAAGTGGTAGAGTTTATTTCTCTCCATTCTTGTGTAATTGGACTTAACTTGTCATTGTAGTATGTAAAGGAATAGCACAGTTTAACGTACTTAAATAAAGAATGTTTGCTTCTATTTTTTTTAGCCTTTTAGTATGCTCAATTTCAGGGGACATGTTTGGTAGCAAGAAATAACAGTCTCATTGGACTATCAAGGAATTGCATTCCATATTTGAAAGTTCTGGAATAAAGAAGTTTTTAAAGTATTTTCTAACTAGGCATTGGTCTGACTGTGCACAGAGAACAGATTTGGAAATGACTCTTCTAACCATAACAGTCATTTTATCTATTAAAAAAGTCAGTTTCATTTGTTATTATTTGGTGCTCACCATTTCTAGTATTTTTTGAATCTCTTTTTTGAAGAAAATGTTAATAAAACTTTGGCATAATGCTTCTGAGTAATTTGCAAACCTGTAGACTCTCTTCTTTCTCTGCCAGTTCTTTCCAGTTAAACTCTGACCTGATTTCCTCTTTGCTTTCAGACCTTCAGAATCTCTATCTTGTTATGAGATAGCATCTTCTTTTAATGAAAGTTCCTCAGGACCTGTAACTGTGTTTCTTATACAATGGCTTTGATTGTTTCAAAAAGCTGTACAGGCCCTGTTCATATTTGATTTTTATCTACATTAAATCAAGCAGTGTTCTTACCCAACAAAAGTAATTTCTTTTAAGGGGAGTGGAATAGTTAGTGGAACTCATCCTTACATTTATCTCATTCATTTTAGCTTCCTATTTTTGTATGAGTTTTATAACGCAAATAATTTTTAGTACAGTAGTACATACACATAACTTATAAATTAGCAAATATGCATATTTTGGAGAGCATACTCAAGTATTTTTTTATTGATAGGATGCATGGAACAAAAGAGTTTAAAGACAAATGCTACAGAGAGTAGCTGCAATAAAGAAGAGTAGCAAAGGTGACACCTTGTTGTTCAGCTTTCATTTAGAAGAAGACCAATGACATCAAGGAGGTAATGTCTTGACTTGCACATGAATTGGATTTAAGTGAGGAAGAGTTGCACAAAGTCATTAGCTTTACTCTCTCTTCTAGAATCATTGAAGTTCAATGGCAAGACAAAATTTAAGATGACCAGCGATGGCCTGGGATGTAATAGATGACTTTGGTGTTTTCAATGTCTGACTGAGCTCTAAGTGCTCCAAACTGCCTGCTTCAGCCACCTTCATGGCTATTGGAACAAATGGTTTTCATCCATCCATTCCACTGGGAAAGTCTTCACATGCTTTGGGTAGAAATACCCCTAACTCATTAATGGGTTTGAGGCCTATTGGTTACAGTTAACCTGGTTTAGTCCAATCTGCCAATATGACAGCTTCTTGGAGCCCCAGCTGACAGTTGGGTGAGAGATGGACACCAAAGATGGATAAGTGTAATGGTAATTTTAATTTGAAGACCTTTCCCACCCCTTAATAGACCCATGTGACCTGCTTATATCACAGGAAACCTAAGTTACTTGTGGTGGGAGGAGCTTGATGAACAAGAGGAACAGGAAAGGGTGGAGCAGGAAATGCTCAGTGCAGTTACAGCTGAGGGAGAGAGCAGACATGTGCTAGCTGTACTCTGAGTGTTTGTTGGTGGCAAGGTCCCAGCAGGGGGCGGGAAGGTTATGAGATGGTTTGACTCCCTGCTGTGATGTTGTGTTTTAGGTTCTTTGCTGTTATTATAAAGTGGAATTACTTGTTCTGAAATTTGTTTGCTGCTTGGATGGGTTGGACTTACTGGTTTTGGGATCTGGTTCTCTGGTGTCTGAATAAATGATTTACTTCTACCTTCTATACTAAGAGTCTCTTATATTTTGTGATACAGAACTACATAAGCATATTTACAATTATTGTCTATATTGTGATTAGTGCCTTGCTAATACAATGAGCAGTGCTGAAAAGGGCTTGGCAAGCCCTCTCACCAGAGAACCCCAGTGACACCTAGACATTTACAGGAGATGAAATTCAAGAAAGCAGCAGGTAGGTGGCACAGTGAATAGAACATTACACCTGGAGTCAGGAAAACCTGACTTCAAATCCAGCCTCAAATGTGTATTAGCTATATGACCATGGGAAAGTCTCTTAACCTCTATTTGTCTCAGTTTCCCCACCTCTAAAATGGAGTTAATAATAGCACCTACCTCCCTGGAATATTGTGAAGATCAAATGAGATATTAATTGTAAAGCACCCAGCGTAGTCCCTGGTACATTGTAAGTACTACATAAATGTCACCTATCATTATTATTATTATCGTTGTTATTATTATTATTATTGTTATTTAAGCATATATTCTCAGCTTGTGTATATGAATATATTAGTATAGCTAATAAGAAAGTGAACTAGAAGTGAATTTCACCGCAAAGGTATCAAAGATATCAAAGATTTAGTTGGATGAGCCATGTGAACAGAATATGACTTGGGAAGAGAATTCCTCATTCAAAAGAAATAGGATGGGCAAAAATGGGGAGAAGAGTAAAATTGTCTGTTAAGAATATATCCTCTTGGAAGGTAATCCAGAAATGGGGAACTAGGGGTGGAGAGAGTATGGCAGAGAATATTTCAGTGAGGATTGGTCAGAGAAGAAACAGAAGAAATATTGTCATTGGAACATACTACAGACCATCTGGACAGAAAGAGAAAATAGATGAGTATCTGGCACAGAAGAATGATATAGTATTAATGGGTGATTTTAATTATCCTGACATCTGCTAGAACCTTCTTTATGCCAAAAGCTGAGCAACTTACACTATCTTGACTTGTCATAATGGTTGTTTGATATCTTTTATTTTGGCTCTGATTCATATTAAAAGAAGGAATTCATTTTGAGGTGGAAATTACAGGAACCTTAGGAGAAAGTGACCACTCCATCTTAGAATTCATGAAGGAAAAGGAGAACAAAGTAGAAAATAGTCTGAAAAATACCTGAGAGTATGGGTAAAGAGATTTCAAAAGTCAGAGGAAGGAAGGGTAAGATCACATGAACTAAAATTCTAGAGGGCAGGTCCCCTCAGGAAAGTTATGGAGATCTCCAGAATAAAATTCTAAAAACACAAGATGAAACAATTATGATGATGAGAGGAAACATGTCTATGAAGAAACTGGTATAGATGCACTGGGAACTCACTACCCAACTTGGGTTTTTGAAAGACATGTACAAGAGACAGAAGCAACGTAGTATAAGAGACGGTGAGGGAAAAAAGAATGGCGTGGACTTTGGGGAAAAGTATCAGGAATCCTAAGACACTCCTGACACTCAAAAGGTACTGAGGTCCCTAAGGAAAGACAGGTACAAGAAAAGAGTTTTATAGGTAAACTAGGGGAAAGAAGAGGATCAATGACTTTGACCTTGGCTGGATGGGATCATGAAAACTGTGAACAGGAATATGGAAAAACTTTTGTTATTTTGCTTCTACTTTCTCTTCCAAGGAGAACTACCTATGGACAGAATAAAAAAGATAGTAGAGAATTCATATCAAAAATAAATAAATAAAGAATAAGAGAGAGCCTAGCTTTCATGATGAGTTCTAGTTATTTGGAACTATGTTCCATATGGAACACATCCTCTAGTACTGAAAGAACTGGTGGACATGATTTCTTGCCAATGATTTTTGAAATGGGAGAAAGATCACAAGATTTGGAAATGTTAGACGTTGTATCAATTTGGAAAAAAAGGAAGAGAATGGAGTCTGTGAAATATAGGCCAGTGTGCTTGACTCTGATTCCTCCCAAAAATTCTAAAAGGACAGGGATAGTAAATGAATATTAGAAATGGAAGAAGAGGTCATAAAAAAAACCAAAATGGCTTCATCAAGAATAGGATGAAACAGATTAACCTTTTTTTCCCCTTTTTTCTTGAAAGGGTTATTAAACTAGTAGAATAGGGGAATACTATAGGTACAATTTGAATAAATTTAGCAAGTCATTTGATAAAGCCTCTCATGCTATCATTCTGGAAAAGATGGAGAGATGCAGATTAGAAGATAGTGCAACTGCTGGCTTCTCCACTATTTAAATAGCTGGACCCCATGAATAATCATTACTGGTTTGATGTCAACTTGGAAAGATGCCTTCAGTAGAGGCCTCAGGAATCTCTGTTTGGCTCTCTGTTTTTTTTTACGTTTCTATCAATGACCTGGATAACGGCATAGGTTACATGCTTATTGAATTTTCAGACCACAAAACTTTGGGAATTATAACTAAAATACTGGATGACAGAACTAGGATTCAAAAAGAATGATGAACTTCAAAAGTGATAATTGTAAAGTTTCATACCTGGGTTAAAAAAAAAACACCTTCCTAAGTATAATATGGGAAAGATAGAGCTAATTAGCAGTTGATCTGAAAAAATATCTTAGGTTTTTAGGGGATTGAAAGTTGTGTGAGTTGAGTGCCAGTTGAATGTGAGTTAATAGCTGACAGAAAAAAGACAACTCCCTAGCTCCCCCAGCCTCAAAAAAGAAAAAAAAAACCAAACCAAACCAAAATGAAACTATTACTATCTTAGGCTGCATTAAGTGCTGTTTAGTTTCTAGGAATAAAGAGTTGATAGTCCCTTTGTACTCTGCCACGGTTAGGCACATCTGGAGTATTATGTACAGTTGTGAATACCACATTTTAAAAAAAGATATAGATAAAATAGAAGGTATCTGGAAGAGCATAACCTAGAAGAGTCATTAAATTAGTTCTTTTCGGTGCTAGAAGGCCAAAGGTACTGGATACCTTTGGAAGGACCTTCGGTACTGGGGCCAATGAGAGGAATTTAAAAAGAGGTAAATTTAAGATTCATGTAAGGGAAAAATTCTTAATAATTAGAGTTATCAGAGTTATCCCAAAATGGAACAAACTATATCAGGAGGTAGTAGGTTCCCCTCAATGAAAGTCTTCCAACAAAAACTGGATTATGATTTGTTGGGTATTTGTTAAAGTGATTTCATTTGAGATATGAGTTATTCTAGGTCTACTGACAAACATTTACTAAGCACCAACTATATGCTAGGCACTGTATTAGATGCTGGGGAAAGAAATAGAAATAATAAAGCAATCCCTACTCTCAATGAGCATACATTTTCATGGGGAAGATGACAAGTACAGAAATATATATATATATATATATATATATATATATATATATATGTATATATGTGTGTGTATATATATGCATATATATATATTTATATATATGGAGAATAAATACAAAGTAGTTAAATACAAAGTAGTTGAACAGGGAGAGCACTAGTGGCTGGGGAAATTAGGGAGATCTATATGTAGAAGGTGGTACATGAGCTTCATGTTGAAGGAAGAAAGAGATTCTATGAGGCAGAGGGCAGGAGGAGATATATTCCAGGCATGGGGAAGGGATGGCCAGTTCAAAGGCATGGAGATGGGAGATGGAGCACGAAGAACAGAAAGAAGACCAGTTTTGCTGGATCAGAGAGTGAGGGAGGGGCAAGCAATGTCCAATAGGTCTGGAAAAGTAAGTTGAAAACAAACTTGCAAAGAGTTTTAAAAAACAAAATAGAGGAGTTTTTTAAGTTGACCTGATAGGGTAGTGAGATGATCAGAACTACAATTAAAGATGAAGTGGAGAGAGACTTGAGTTAGGGAGACAAATTAGAAGGCCTTTACAATAATATAGATGGGAGATTATAAAGGTTGGACCTAAATTGGTAGCTGTGTAGAAGAGAGAAGGTGTCAGAATGAAGAGATTATTGCAGATGTAGAAATGCCAAGATTTGGCTATTGATTATATGAATAAACTAAGGTAAAAAACCTAGGAAATTTGAAGGATTACGTGCCTTCTACAGAAATAAGTAAGTTTGAAAGAAAGGAAGGGTTTTGGGGGGAAGATAATGAGTTCAATTTTGGACATGTTGAGTTTGAAATGTCTCTGGGTCATCCAGTTTGAAATGGTGGTATAGAACTAAAGATCAAGGGAGAGATTCCAGCTCCAGCCCTGTTCTGGACTTTCAGACTTCCAAACAATCCTATCTTATCCTAGAAATTTCCTCAGTTCCTGGTACTTCTTTGTCCTGGAACATTCTGTAGCCTTTTCTGCATAGGACATCCCATTGTAAGGCCTGTCCTATTTTCCCATTGTCAAATTCCTTCTTAAGCCTCAATTTTGTGGAGGGCCCAAGGCTGACATCTATTGTTGTCCCTGCCCTGGCAGCTGGACCTTGCCTTTACACAGGTTAAAATGGCACCAAGACTTTTGGGACATGCTACAGTAATCACTTAATAAATGCTTATTTCCTTCCTTCTAATATAGCTCTGTGAGTTGTCTGCATAGAGATGATAATTAAATACATGGGAGGAGAAAGAGAGAGACAGAAAGAGAGAGACAGAGAGAGAGAGAGAAAGAGAGAGAGAGAGAGAGAGAGAGAGAGAGAGAGAGAGAGAGAGACACACACAGAGAGACACACACAGAGAGAGAGAGAAGATAAGAAGACTGAAGACAGAATCTTGCGGGATATAGGTATAGTTAGGGGATATTATATGGGAAATAAGCCAGCTAAGGTGGTAGAGAAGTCAGAATAGGCAGGGGAAGTATCAGGAGAGAATAGTATCACAAGAAACCCAGAGAGGACAGCATATCCAGAAGAGAGTTCAAAAGTGTCAAAAATGGCAGATAGGTTGAGAAGGATGAGGACTGAGAAAAGACCATCATATTTGATATCCCTTCCAACTTTGAAATTTTGTGATTTTTATTATCTTCCTTGTGGTCTTTTTTCCTTTTGCTTTTTTTTTACTCAGTCACCAATCAAGAAACATTTTCTTAGTGCCTTGGATGCTTCAGGGTATTAGGACATATAAAGGCAAAAAGGAAACAAGTCCCTACCCCCAAGAATATTATGTTCTATTTGGGAAGAAAACATAGACACAAGCAAATATACATAGAAAATAAATATATAAGAAATATATACATAATTAAAAGGAAGCTTTTTGGAGTGCAAGAGGTAGTGGCAGCTGGCAGATAAGGGAAGGTATTAAAAAGGAGGTGGCTCTTGAACCCTAATTTTGAAGAAAACTTGGGATTCTAAGATGCATTCTAGGCGCAAGGGACAGCTTATGCAAAGGCATTGAGATAGGAGATGACATATTAAATGTGAGGACAAGTAAGAAGGGCAGTTTAGCTGGACTATAAGGTGTGTGAAAAAATAATACATAATTAGTCTGGAAAGATAGTTTTGAGCCAGATTGTAAAGAGCTTTAGATGGCAAAAAGAAGTTTGCAGTTCATCCAAAAGAAAATAGGAAAATGCTCTAAATCACTATTGATTAGAGAAATGCAAATCAAAACAGCTCTGAGGTACTACATCACATCTATCAGATTGGTTAACATGACCAAACAGTAAAATGATAAATGTTGAAGATGACTTAGGAAAATTGAAATACTAATGCATCGTTGGTGGAGTTGTGAACTGATCCACCCATTCTGGAGAGCAATTTGGAACTATGCCCAAAGGGCTACAAAACTGTGCCTACCTTTTGAACCAGAAAAACCACTTCTAGGTCTATATCCCAATGAGATCATAAAAAGGGAAAATCACCCACATGTACAAAAATATTTGTAGCAGCTCTTTTTGTGGTGGCTAAGAATTGGAAATTGAGGAGATGCCTATCAACTGGGGAATGGCTGAACAAGTTGTGGTATATGAATGTAAGGGAATACTATTGTGCTATAAGAAATGATGAGCAGGTGGACTTCAGAAAAACCTGGAAAGACTTACATGAGAACTGATGCTGAGTGAAATGAACAGAACCAGAACATTGTACACAGTAATAGCCACATTGTGTGATGACTTAGCTTTTCTCAGAAATGCAAGGATCTAAGACAACTCCAAAAGGCTCATGATGGAAAATGCTATCCATATCCAAAGAAAGAACTTTGAAGTCTGAATGCAGATGGAAGCACACTATTTGCTCTTCTTTTTATTTCTTGTTTTGTTTCTTCTTTCTTGTAGGTCCTCCGATTGGTTCTAATTCTTCTTTACATCATGACTAATGTGAAAATATGTTTAACATAAATGTATATGTAGAGCCTATATCAGATTGCACACCATCTTGTGGAGGAGGAAGGGGAAGGAGGAATGGGAGAGAGGGGAAGAAAATTTAAAATTTAAAAATTCACTTCTGGAAGTGAATGTTGAAAATTAAAAATAAATACATTGATTATAAAAAAAAGAAAGTGGGGAGCCATAAATGTTTGTTGAGCAGGAGAACTTCCCAAGCACCATTTATTGTAGTTCCTTCTATTCATTATTTACAATTTATTCTGTACATAACTCACTTGTAGATAATTATTTATGTGTTGTCTCCCCATTAGACTGTAAGCTCCTTCAGAGCAGGGATGAGTTTTTACTTTTCTTTGTATCCCAGCACCTGAACATAGTAGGTTCTTAATACATGTTTATTGACTGACTGATGGTAACAATCAGACTTGTGCTTTAGGAATATCATATTGACAATGTGAAAGATGAATTAGAAAATGGAGAGACTAAAGATAGGAAGATTGGTTACAAGGCTGTTGCAGTATTCCAAATAAAAGGCAAAGAGGGCCTGAACCAAGATGGTAGCCAAGTGAGTGGAGAGGAGACAGATGTGGGAGTTGTTATAGAGGAGTTGTATAAATGATGAGATTTGGCAACTGATTGGATATGTAAGCTGAGAGAAAGTGAGGAGTTGGAGCTGACACTAAGGTTGGAAACCTGATTGACAGCGTGGATGGTGGTACCATCTAGCCCACTCCCCTCATTCTATAGTAGAGGAAACTGAAGCTTAGAGAAGGTAATTACTTCAAAGTCACACAAGTAGTATGAGTAACAAATATGGATTCATGGACTCAGACTCCAAATCTGGTATTCTTTCCCCTGTTTCACAATATCTCTCCTATTTTGGTTGAAGATATTTGTCACTGTCATGGGTGTTGTCCTATTCAAGAGTTTAAACAGAGGGATATCCTATAAATGGTGAGGCCCTTCAGAGGGCCTGGTTTGCAGGTGATTTTGTGTTAATGCATCAAGTCCAGATTATTTCAGCATCCCCAGCATCTTTAAAAAGATTAGCCTAAGTATTTACACAGAAAATACAATAAAATTATTGTCTTAACTATGAAATGGAGTGGGATGAGATAGTCTTTCCACATATATAAATCAGACAGGCACAGTACCTAGAGCAGTGTTTGGTTTTTTTTTGCCTAAAAATGAATTACAAGCAGAGAAGAGATGAGATTGCATTTGGAAAGTTGTGGGAAGCTTTCAACATAACAATTGACTCCCTCACACCCCCCCCACACACCACCACCACCACCTTTTTAACAGTAATATTCTCCTGGTAATGCCATATGGCTATAATTTATTGGATACCGTAATACCCAAAGAATCAGAAATTCAGAGACACATGGTGAATATTAGCAGGCCATAGCATATTATTACTTGAGATGATTTACACAAACAAAATCATGTAAAAGATATCATCCAGGAAATATATGATAGGCAAAGAAGGGCCTTTGCATTTGGCTGTCCCCCAAACCTGGAAGGCTCTCCTTCCTCACTTCTGCCTTTTTGAATTCCTGGTTTCATTTAAGCCTCAGCTCAAATGAGATTAATCTTTGTAAATTGTTTAGCACAGTGCCTGGCATATCATAGGTGCTTAATAAATGCTTTTTTCTTCTCCCATTAAGTGCCACCTTCTGCAAAATAGCTTTCCTGACCCCCTTAGCTGCTAACAACTATACCTCCAAAAAGCCCATTTATATTCATTTTGCATTTATTATTCATATATTTGCATGTGTATGTGTGTGTATTATCTCTCCCATCAGAATGTAAGCTTTTTGAGGACAGGAATTGTTTCATACCCTGAGAACTTAACATAATGCCAGGCACAAAGTAGGTGCTTATAGATGACTGCTGACAAATAAATTGAGTGAGGGTAAAGGCTGAGATAGATAGACTGTGCATTATCTTCTTATACAAAAATTATTAAAAGACCCAGAAGACCTCCAGGATGCTGAGAAGATCCTTTGTGCGGGACTTTGGGGACAAAATGAATAAGAATCTCACCGGATGAAAGGGCATACATCAGTTGTGAGCAGCACCAAAAGAGAGAGAGCTCACACTGATGAGATTATGGATCTGTTCCTGTACTGAGGTGAAATGCTATGTGGTTGAATGACCCTTAGAGAACAATTCTTAAGGTCCAAAATAGAGGAGTCTGTTAGATACACTTCGTGTGCTGGGTGATTTTTTGAACCCAAAGATAATTTTCATCTTCTTTTACTTTGCCTCCAGCTTAGTTCTTTAATAATTCTCTTAAACTTCAAGAGAAGAAGCTTAATTGGTAAGTGATAAAAGAAGATGATCAGGGTTAAATACAAACATGATTATTAACCTATGGATTAAGTCATTCTAGAATGTTTCAGTTATTAGAGAAATGAATTTTAGAGGTTGTAAGAATTTACTTTATATCCATATTCACTAAGGGAATAAATGTTTTTCAAAATTGTTCATCTAAATTTCCCCCCACAAATATGTTATCCATTAGAACAAATTTAATGTTTTTGAAAGAGGCATTAACAATAGTAGGACACTACCCAGGGGTAATGTTTCAGGGTCCTACTAGCAGCTCGGTGAAGTAGTAGACATAGTGCTGGGTCTGGATTCAAGAAGACTTTGAGTTCAAATCCAGCCTCAGACATGTGACCCTAGCTATGTGACTCTGTGCAAGTCACTTGACCTCTGTTTGTTTCAGATTTCCTAACCGTAAAATGGTATAATAATAACACTTATCTCAAAGGATTGTTGTGACAGTTAAATGAGATAATTATAATGCTCTTAGCACAGAACTTGGGACACAGTAGGCACTTAATAAATGCTTATCTCCCCCACCCAAAAGAGTCAACTCACCTTTCCTATAGGCCTTACCCTTTATTTCCAAGATGTGCCTCAACTTACTGGACAAATGACAGAATCTCTCATTTATTTGTGTTTTCCAGATGCAAGATAACAAGAATTTTAGAACTGTGAGGAGCTATACAGATCATCTCTTCTGACGCCATATCTATTCCTTTTTGGAAAACTGATGATAAGGGAGACTAAGTGATTTGATTAAGGTTACTCTGTTAGCAACAAAGTCCAAATGAGAGCAACAGAGGATTGGAGAATTGAGAGCAAGAAGGATTCCCACAATTCATCTCTTCCAGCTGCTTCATTTCACAGATAAAGGAAATAAGGCTGAGAAAGACTGAATGGATAACTTATTTAAGATCAGAGACAAGGACAAATTAATACAAACATGAAAACATAGCAAAAACAAAAAAAGAGATTTTTTAACAGCAACAGTAACTTGAAGATGCCATACTGGAAATGGGTAACCCACCTTACAGAGAGAAAACTGGAGGTGGAAGGGACCTATTCCAGTCCATCCTCCTCATGTTACTGATTAAGAAAATGAACTTGAAGAGTTTAAATGGTCGCAAAATTGTCTAGTGGCAAAGTGAGGCTGGCTGCCAGGTTGCTGGATTCCTGGCTCTTTGTACCCCCTGGTCAAAAACTGAATTTGTTTTACATGAAACTTAGTTGGAACACACGTTTTCTTCTTCTTATCCTCTCAAAAACTCACTCACCCATAGAATAATATTTTCCAATATCTACTGAAACTTAAAAGTCAAAGGTACAATGAAATCCTTCTAGATTCCTAGAGAAAACTTGCAGAACCTCAGAAGTCAGGAATGACAAATAACCTTTAGCTCATAGTATCCTCTTCCTAAATGGACTTTGTACTTTTTCCAGTTAGATTTAAAATTGTCATTCCATATTTTTTTCTTGATTTTTGCTGATTTTCCCCTAACTCCTCTTGGATTTCCTTTCACACTAATTTCAGTCCATTGTTGCAAGTCTGTAGGAGACTCACCTTGTTCATCTCTCACCTGGATTAGTCTCCCTGCCTCAAGGATCTCTCCTCTCAAATCTTTCCTCTATACAATTGTACAACAATGTGGCTTGCAGATACTGTGGTTATGTAAGACCATTAACACCAGCACCCAGGAGGGCTGCTAGCACAGGTTCCTTGATCTGCTTTTCTAAGGAAAGCAATTTTCAGGAGTTTACAATCTCACTTTAATTAAACATGCATATATCATTAACTTAGTTCAGGGGAAAGAGTCAGCACCCTGAACTTCAGAGAAAACACAAATAGAAATTACAAGGGGAAATTATATAAACAGAGCAAAATAACACAGATCAGCAAACAGGCTTCTAGTTGTCCGAACCAGACATTACATACATAGTTACCGGAGAGAGAAGCACCAACATCTGGATTTTTCAAAGCTGGGAGGGCTTCCTAATGGCTACCCATGGTCTCCTCTGGTCAAATCACATGACACTTCCAGTGAGTGAGCCCCCAAAGCAAAACCTCTTCTCTCACAGTTCTGAGAGTTCTTGAGTCTCAATTCTTGATTCTGAGTTCAATGGCTATATACCCTTTTTCAGGGCCTGAGGGCTTCATGCCTTTCTAGGGTTTCACACCTTTCATGACCTAATTATGATAGCTGACATTTATATATCATTTCATACACATTACTTCATTTAATCCACAAAATATCTCTGTTGGGGAAGTAGCATGAGTATAATGAGCCCCAATTTATAGATGAGGAAACTGAGGCTGAGATAAGGTAAGTGACTGGCCCATGTTCATATAACTAACATGTGTGAGGGGCAGGCTAGAAATCCTGGTCTCATCTGACTCCCAGTCCAACATTTCTCACTGCATCTGATTTCCCCTTACTGGTGTCTTCTATATTTCCTCAAATTCATTGTAATAATTTTCTTTTTATAAATTGGTATCTTTAAGAAGATGAACCAAAATGATAAAAGATTGGACTCGACAGCTTTCCATTGCGTGCTTTATAAATCCTTAGTCCCTGTTTCCCTAAAATTCAGCAGTCTCTCTAACTCTGAAAGGCACAGTAGAGCTAGGCAAAAACCTAACGGTAAGATGATAGGCTAGGCAGAAGTGTATGGAAAACAATAAAAAAGAGGCAAATGGTAGGGGAAAACAATAAAGATAGAGGCAGGGATAAAAAAGGAAGCAGTAGATAAATAGGGAGAGAAAAGGAAAGAAAAGATACCTGTAGTATCTTTTAAATAAAAATACTCGACTAGGTGGCAGGGCATGTGGCTTTTGACTCAGCTCTGCCCTAATTAGCTATGTGAGCTTGGACAAATCCCTTTAACCCTCTGGACTTCAGTTTCCTCATTTTAAAAAATCATGTTTAGACTAGACAATCTATCAACTTCTTTGTAACTGTTTTTCTAGGTGTGTAGAGTGGTAGGTAAGTCGTAAAGTGAGTGTCACCAACAACCACATTAGATTCCATGCCTTCTGCTCATACTCTAAGTCACTCTCACTCATCCTTCCCATTTGTTTTTAGGTCTTCAGTTTGTTTCTAAGTCAACTGAAAGTACTCATATCTAAAACTAACTGAATGAAGCTCCCCAAGTTGATATGAGACAATAAATGAATTTACAAAGGTGAGTTGGCTTTGGTGATTCCTCAGATCTCTTCCATCTCAGCTATATTGTGTGTTATTTCTCTTGTTTTTTGCAATCTCCTTCCTTGTCTTCTAAGAAGAAGGCAGGGTATGTGTGGAGAGAATGAAGTAAAGGTCTGTTTGCCAAAGAATAAAATACACCATTGGATTCTCGAACTTCATATGATGTATGTCTAGCATAAAGGTCTCACTTACCAAAAGGGAAAAAAAAGATTTCAAATGAAATATCTTTTTCCTTTAGAAGTCTGAAAGAGGTTCTATTTGGAGGGCTATAGATTAGGATACTAGTGGAGAGTCATTTCCTGAGCTGTGGAGACTGAATATCCCCAAACAGCCTCTCCATTTTAAATCCTACTCAGCCCATCAGGATTTCTATAAAATCAAAGTAATATCACCACATTCATGCTTCATTATTCTGATGGAATTCGAAGGAAGGAACCCACAGCTCTCAGAATTAGAATCAGGGCAAAGTTGGGAGGTAGTACCAGGCAGACAGCCCTCCCAGTGCGCTGAGTTCAAGAGTCAAACAAAAATAGAGGGGCTGAGATGGGATGTTAATTTTCAATCGACCTGTTATCTCTGTTATCACCTACTTTTCCCCATGTCCAAGAAAAAAAGTGTTATTTTTTTCCCTCAGATTCCCTAATGTGTGACCCAGCAGTCCGTATCATCTTACAGGGAGTGAATAGAAAAGTGCAGGGCAGACTGTGTGGTCAGTATTTTCAATAACCCCCCTGCTAGCCATTACATCATCCGGCTACTCTCTAAGAGGATTTTCAGCAGGCTTGGCTTCGTTATTAAAATAGTAATTAATTTTTTCCTCTTCACAAAACCCAAGGACCTTCAAATGGAGGCCTCAGGAGCAAGGGCAGTTTCCTTTTGAAAGTGGCCTTTCTAGAAGCCATAATCGGCTCTCCAACTTTACAGTACACATGTTCCCCAGTAAATGTGATTAAAGAGCCACACAAAAACCCCCTTGCAGAAAATTAATTCAGTTTCCAGAATAAAAAGTTTGATAAAGTTGTGCAATGCTCCAATGACAACATATAATAGAAGTGCAGAGTTTTATCCCCTTGAAGGATAAATGGGCGGCCAGAAAGGTCTGGTGGTTCCCAGAGTAAAAACATCTGCTACAGCTAATTCACTTTAGCTTTTGATTGTAAAATTCATTAGCCATATCAGGCAGCTGTAGTTTCAAACATGTTGCTAGGAAGTACAGTTTTATAGGCTGGGATGCTTGTTTGTTCTCCTCTGTGGTGGGAAGGTCTTATCACACCCCTGCCCTAGTGACAAGCATCCTCCCAGAGTTCCAACGGGAACAGCAGAGAGAGGGTTATCTGTTCTGGATCAGGGTTCCATCACGAACCCCACAATTTGTTGCCTTCATCTCTACCTACACCAATGACAGAGGAGGACAGAAAGAGAAGAGTGCTGATGTTATTAGCAATAGACTTTCAAACCGGGAGATGGAACAACAGTACTCATGTATGAAAACTTTTCAATTTGATTCCTCCATATTGAATATTTATAACTTCTAAGCTGTGTGGAATGGCATTTTTAAAATACAGAAGGCTAGTAGAACTCAAAATATTGTGGGAATGGGATGAGATAAATATCCCTGCTATCCTGTTTGTTACTGGAGTTGGACCCAGGATGCTTTCTGTGGGCCTAAAGAAGACAAGCTTTCATCTGAATATTTTTATTTAACTACAAAAGCAGTTATTTTATCCTCCTGTTCAATAATCTACTGAACAGTAAATATAAAAGAAAATAATAACCTGTCCTAAAGCTATTTCTGTTTGAAGTCCACTGAATAAAATAAGAATAATGATTTTTCTTAAATAAATGAATAAAACAAACAAATAAAATTACTATAATCTATGTGGAATTAAAATTTCTTAAAAGTTAGAGACTTAGCTGAAGAAATTCAGACCACGTGGGAACAAGCGTCATTCCCATCAGTGTGTCTCTTACTAGAATTATCCTGAGGATGCTTTAAGCGGGGCTTAAAACATAAGTTTCTATCCCAATACTTGGATTCAATTAATAACAATAACAATAATGTTGGCATTTATATAGCACTTTCAGGTTTGCAAAGCACTCTACAAATATCTCATTTTATGCTCATGATAATCTTGGGAGGTAAATGCTATTGCTATCCTCACTTTATGGATAAGGTTAAGTGGCTTGTCCAGGGCTACACAGCTGGCAAGCATCTGAGTCTTGCTGCAAATGTGCATCTTTCCGACTTAGGTCCAATGCTCTATCCGCTGCACCACATAGCCTCAAAAAGGAGCTATTCCATCTACCTGGGCAACTATCTACCAAAATTCAGCACAGAGTAATAGTAACAGATGGTGTCTTAGGGTGGTGTCAGTCAAAACTCCATTGAGTATAAGATGAAAACAAGACAAATGATAGATAGCATTTGTATAGCATTTGAAGGTTTGCAAAATGCTTACCATGCTGTTTATTTGATCCTCACAACTACGTGTGAAGTAGGTGTTTTCTTAACCCCATTTTCTAGATAGGGAAGCAGAAGCTGAGAGAGTTTAAGTGACTTGCCCAGGGTCACACAGCTAGTAAACATCTGTATCAGAATTTGAACTCAGGTCTTGCCTCAAAGTCTAACACTCAGGCTGCCTCTTTACCATACCAAAAATGGACATTTATATAATTTTATAGAATTTTATTATTTATGTGGCTTTAAGGTTTGGAAAGGGACATATGTACTTTATTTCCTTGGAAGGGCCATTTCTTTAAAGATAGCTGCTAGATAGATCCAGAGCTGGGGACTTAACCCCTTCCCACTATCTTAGAAAATTCATTCTTTTGAGTAACAGGCTGAAGATGTAGGTGATTTTGTTTCTTCGCTAATCCTATTAAAAGAAGAGGATCAAGCTAAAATAAGTGTTTGGGTTTTTTTTTTACCTTGTCTGGGTTTCAGAGCTGACATGCATAACCACACAACAGTGCAGGGGCTCTCCACCTAGGCTCTGTGAACTTAATTTTTTTTTGATAACTATATTCAACATACTTGGTTTCCTTTGTAATCTCGTGTATTTTATTTTATGTTTTTAAAAACACTGTTCTGAGAATGAGTCCATAGGCTTCACCAGACTGCCAAAGGGGTCCAGGACACAAAAAACGTTTAGAATACCTGGGGGGATTCATAGTTGCAGAAAATTTTGAGGAAAAGCAGGAAAGATTTGGAAAAATCACACACACATATTATATACATATACACATGTACAAATGAACACATGTATGTGTATGCATACAGCAGAGAGTTGTCCTGGGGATCAAATGAGATAATTGTAAGAAAATATTTTGCAAGCCTTAAAGCTCTGTAGAAATTATAGATTATATATTAAATTATATTATATATTGATATTCTACATACATTACAAATATGCACATTCATAAATATATGTAAACACATGCACACACGTGTATGTATATATATATATATATGTACATATGTATGTGTATCTACACACACACAACCAGATGCATATATAGGATTGGGGGGTCACTTTTAAATACAGGTGTTTTAAAATGCTACATTAAGTTTTTTTTCCTTGCCAAACACAAGCACTGTACAGGGTTATACACAGATGTGAGACGTGTCTGTTTCCTCTCTTCCTGCTCCTATTGGCCGCCGATGGGTGATGTAATTAGGTCCACTGATCCGAACTTGTCCGGGGCTGGGGGGCAGGGGAAGATTCATTTAAACTCCAGTCTTTCTCAGGCCTCTTCTATCCGCTGGTCTGTCTCCTCAGGACTTTTCGGCATTGCTGGCCAGCCATTCTTGTTTGCCTCTGCCTGGGATGCTGGGGACCGAGGGTCTGGGTCATCAGGTGACACAAAGTCTCTTCTCTGTTTCTTTCCTCCCCTTCCCTGCCTGCTGGGAACACCCCGAGAAATGAAGGAGGCGAAAGAAGTGTAAATTGCATACTAAAAAACTTTAACAAAAGTATATTTTGGCAGAGTGTGAAGGGGGGTTGGGTGCTCTTCGGATCACAGTGGGCTTTTCTTGTTTCATTTCTAGCTGATCTGAATAGATACTGTGTCCTGGAGCCTGGAGAGCAAGCAGCAGATGCTGCGCCTCAGAGAGGTCTGGCTTCTGTCAGGGCGCTGCGGAGGGAGCCGCTCCTTCTCTAGCTATCCTTCACATGGCAGCCTGGTTGCCGCAGCACTTCCACCAAATCCGGGCCCATTTTGAACAAAGACAATAAGAAAGATGGATTGCACGGCTTCTTTCAGAGCCTCTGTGGGGTAAAGCTTGGGGGGGTGGGATGGAGAATAGAATCCAGAGTTCTAGCTCACACTTGGTTACAGATTTCATGTCCCCGACTGCATGGGGGAGAAATCTCATATCTTTCATGTAAATGATCAAAGTATGTCAATTAATCAATGTTTATTGAACGTTTAATATGTGTCAGACACTATGCCAAACATTGGAGATACCAGGAAACGTATGTACAGAGGATATTCGTAACTTTAAGTCATTAAGTCTGAGCTGTTATTAGTGATACTGGGGGATGTGTAAACAGGAACTGTGATTTAATCCATATAGGAAACTCCCAGTATCAGAATTCTCTCCACCAATGAACCTCAGCAACTCCTCTGTAACTTAAAGCTTTAAAGAGTTCCCCTAGGGCACAGGTAAATTAGGGGGTTTGCCCAACCTCACACAGCTAGTAAGTGTGCAAGTGTTAGGGACTCCTAAGGTCAGCTCTTCCACAATTCATTCTTTTGAGTAACAGTCTGAAAGATGTAGGTGATTTTCACGGACTTTTTAATACTCCTAGGATCATCATTATCAGCAATGTCACTACTTTATTGTTCTTCAAGTGTCAATTTTTCCCTTTTTGAAAAAGGGAAATCCTTAGTGTAAAATGTGGCATCCTTATGTATAAAAGAAAAATAAAAGATATACCCATGCCAAGAAAAAAAGGGAGGTCGTAGAGCTTGAGGGCTAGATGGAAGAGATCCTCTAGTTATTGGAGGTTCTTAATCTGGGGTCCCTGGATGGAAGTACTTGGATAGAAAAACAATACATCTTTATTTCAATGTGACTGGTTTCTTCTGTAATCCTTTGCATTTTTTATTAATTTAAATGTAATTTTCTTAGAAAGAGCTTCAACATATTTCAAAAGGGTCCATGACACACAAATAAGGTTAATGATCCTTGATTTAGTCCATCTCACTCATTGAAACCAAGACCTGGAGAAATTGGGACTTGGTTCTTTAGGGCCCGAGTCACACTTTTGATTCTTATTCTGGTTCCCTCGTGCTGCTGTGAGGATGTCAGCAGCCTTTCTCCCTCCAAAATGAATGTCGTAAAGTAAGTTAATGAACAATGTTAAGTTAAAAAAAAGTTACGAACAATGGAAACTACTGAAGTCAGTGTGGATGATAACCCTCCAAGAAAAAAGTACAACCCAATGCTCCCTCCCTACCTCAATTCTAATAAAATTTAGGAATCAAAAAGAAGAGACTGAGAAAGGTGGAGAGAAAAAGTCTTACCAAGTTAGGGCAATGCTTTTTATCTGAGACCGTTGCATCATACCTAAAAAAGAGACCCAGAAACTAATTGACCAATGTCAATATATCCTATTATATCCCTCTTCTAAATCCCACATGTGAATGTATAAATACATGTGACTGTATGAATATATATGTGAATGTGTATATATATATATGTATACTTAGTGACCATAAATAAAAAAATTAAAATAAGCACATAATAAAATTTACACATAAAACCAGACACTTCCATTATTTTCAGTCTGTTTTAAAAATGTGTATATCTTTAACTTGAACAAAAAGTTGAAACAACCAAAAAGTAATCAAACTATTTTCCATTTACATGCTTCCTACTGAAATATCATGTTTCCATGCCAACTTACTATTTTCTATGTATATTGGAATGACTGTCCCATACTATAGGGCCCTGGACAAGTCACATATTTATATGTCACATTATTCCTCACCAAGGGGAAGGGGCCAGGATGATGTGCCTGAGAGCTCCCCTTCTCTGGAACTCATTGTTTGTGTTATTTATTTCTTACATAGCATATGTAGGATTATAAAGGAAGCCAATTATATTGAAATACAGTTATCAAGACACTTCTTTTTAAGTTCATAGACCTCAGAATAGGCCTGAGCTAGAATGAGTTAGCTCAAGGTTGAAAAGGTTGGGCTTTCATGCAGTTTCAGATATGAGTCAATAAGAATGACAAGCCTTTTGCCAATTCATTTACAGCATTAAGAAAAGGTCCAATGTGGATTAAGCATTGGAGGATGACCAACTATGTTAAGATTTTAAAGACTAGTCTATCACAACAAGAGCATCAGATTCTATTTAGGTTTGAGTGGGGACACACCTGAATTACATCATACATTTGTCTAGAAATACAAGTGTCATTGATCTTGGGGCAGAGTCTTCTATCTAGGCCAGTTGAGGGATACAAGCACAAAAGGGAACAATTATAGAAATATACGGTAGGCTGTATAGAGCAGGTCACAAAGACAGATCTGAAAACTGGCAGTGCTGGTGCCTGTAAATTGGGGGAATACTAAGACACTAAATAGAGACAGTCTATTTAAATCAAGTTCTATAGACTTCAACAAGCTAGATCTCTGAACTACCACCCTCCAAGATTTTATGACTCCATGACTTTTATTCACCTTTACATTCCTAAAAATGCCTAGCACATGTAAGTGCTTCATAAACATTTATTGTTGTCTACTTTGATATTTTAATGGATCCATGATCTATCATGCAACTAATTCTTCTTCTCATCCTTTAGGATCCTTCTCTATGCTCTTCTATGGATCCTCTAGAGAGGTCCATCTAATGTTGGGGGGACCTTCCTCTGCAGTTCTTGACATTTCCGGGGTAAGTGTGTAGAACAAACTATTTACTGTGCTATTCCTCCATCTTGTTGCATGACCGATCTGACTCCTTTTCTAGGCATTGAAACACCCTTTTGTACCATTTCTAGGCAAGTCTTTATTTCCTACTCATGGACCATCACTCATTTCTCCATTGACCTTGCAAGCCTGTATTACTTGCCTTTCAGCCACATTACTTGCCACATTACCTTGGAAGACTATTAGTACTAACATAAATCAAATAAATGAATAAATAAACAAACAAATAAGTGAATGAATAAATAAATAGATGAATGAATGAATGAATGAATAGGCCTTTGTTTCAGGGAGAAATGGGGCATGCAGTTTCTCAAATGCAATCCAGCCCACTCTCCTCTTCCTATTTAATTTTGGGTCCAGTTCATTTTCCATTTGCATTTATTTAACATCAAATAAGCATTTGGCAAGTGCCTCACTACTTACTGTACACCAAGTGCTGTGCTAGTGGGGATACAAAGACAAAAAATGAAACAGTGCCTACCCACAAGGACCTTCCATTCTATTGAATGCAGTTTCTGCCTAAGACATACATTCTGATGGACCAGCTCTATGGGATGTCCATCCAACTGCATACCGTAGTCCAGACAATTTAGCATTCATCTTCTTGACTTTTGTTGGGTGGATTGTTAGGCTGAACTCTTTGAAGTGATTCAGAATCTCATTTTAGGAAGTCCTGCTATATTCCAGGTTGTGATGCTGCTGTGGGCTATCATAATGGTGGAACTGGGAAGGTATAAGTGAAACTCCCATATTCCAACAATTCATGCCGGGATTATGGTAAGCCAGGAAGTTATGGTACAAGCCTGGGTCAGTTGGAGTCAACTTCACCCCCATGAGGATTGGGATTTAGCTTGAATCCTTTGGGTAAGAGGAGTATAAAAGTAGTTTTTGTTTTTGTAGGGAGCTGCTGAGACTCTAGGAAATGTCTTTGTTTCCTGTTTCTTAAATTTCTTCCTGGGGTGGGGATTGGGTGGGGGGTTTATTTTTGTTTTTACCCTTTGTATTGCTTTTAAACCACCTCAGGAACTGCTTTTATCTGAAGATATTAGTATATGGTAATAATAAAAGCACTGCATGTTCAAACCTTCTGGCGCCGAGTGGTTCATTGTACCAGATGCATGAAGGCAGCACCGACAGTTGTAATCAGCACCATGTCATTTGTGGACAGGAACATACGGATGACCTTACTATAATCTATAGGTACTTCCTCATTGATTTGAATTCCGTGTAATAGTGGGAAATATATTTGGACAGAATGTATCTTCTGGTTTAGCATCTGACTTGATAATGAGAACTGGAGGGCCATCAAGCAAAATTAATTCTGTTATGTCTTTCAAGGAATCCTGTATGTTTTGACATATATTTTGAGGAAGACGTCTTGGATGAGAATTTTTAAAATGATTCTTTGCTCTAATGAGTCAAATGCTTTTTGTTGTTGCATGTGTATACATATATATGATAGATGTCATATATATATATGCATGTATGTATACATATATGTATATATGTGAAGAAAGACAGAAAGAGAGAGATCCAAGTTGAATCAGACTTCATCTCATCTTGCTACAGATTGTAGAAATTCTAAATCTCTGGTTCCCTGCCTATATTGCCCTTTGGGGGTTTTATCTGCACTCTAAGGTATATGTCTTGGATCAAAAAGGTAGTCCAGAAAAGGGTAGAGAAGTATGGTGGAAAGATCTGGATTTGCATCCCAGCTATATTATACTTATCTTTTTGACCTTCAGCAATTCATTTTTACCTTTCTTGGCCTCAATTTCCTCCTCCTATCTTCTGTCTAATAAGAACTTGGACTACATGAGATTATTAATGTCACTTCCAGCTCTCAATTCAATGATCTTATAATGGCTATTTGGAAAAAAGTAACTCAATTACCATGCATCAGAGAGAAGAGAAGGAGCTATTCATCTGGCCTTCAGGTCTCATATATTTGTGTTTTGCCAGAAAATAATACTTACTACATATATTCCTGTCCTTATACCTCCATGTCAATATTTTCTGTGTCAAAATGGAAGCTCCCTAAGCCAATGAAGTACATCTTTTCTCAAAGCACTAGCTTAGCAACTGCAATCCATGGATATTGAATAAATATTAACTTTTTGCTCAACATGATGAGTTCTGTTCCCAACTGTTTGACCAGGTGGTTTAAATGAAGTTGACACCAAAGAGGCACTTATGCTCTGACATCTAATTCTTTTACCAACCAATCACCCATTTAATCACTAAGTACTTACTGATCACCTGCTATGTACCTCATATGTGGGTAGTCTAATCTAAGGATTAACATAAGGACAGATCATCTAAATTGTTACAGTGTTGGGTAAAGTGTGACTTCCCTACCATCCCTAGTAAAGCCCAGGGTTACCTTCTCAAAGAAAATATACATTTCATCATCCAATGCCTTTAATGCTTTACCTATATCACCTTGACAAGCCATTTTTAATCTTGATAAGTCTCAATTTTCCCATCTGTACAATGAGGAGATTGGATTAATCTCCTCTAACCTCCCCACCAATCCAATCTAACTCTAGATATCTCTAATCCTATGATTGTGTTACATAAAAATGAGAGGTCAAATCATCAGTTTTACTCCTGAGTTGTGGAGTGGTTTAATTTTTTTTTCTTTTGATCTAAGTCATAGAACTAATTGCCTTACTTCTTGCCCTTGCTTAGGTAGTATAGAGTTAGCTGTTTTCCACTAGTTCCAGTTAAGACTAGAAGAGACATAGAATTCAGAGCATGTATGCTTTGGCATGAAAAATGATTTAGAATCAACGTTAAATAGCTTGGGAAATTTCCTTAATAGGATTCATTGATGAGACAAGTTATTTTTATTTTTGTATTTGCAAATACTTTTCCCTTTGAAAATGTTTTGTTTTTATTTTGTATATATTTACCTGTATATATATTTATGTACACACACACACATACATATATTTTATTATTTTGTTATTTTGTTTTTGTCTTTGATTTCTCCATGCCTAGTACACTGGGGTATATAGCAGATACTCAATAAATAGTTGTTTTCTTGGAATGCATTAGTTTCTTCTAAGACATCAACCAAAATGGCTTTACTTACATGGCTATTTACTTTTCAATAGCCAATATGGAATCTGGCATTTCTGACCATTTGTATCCTTTGGGATGTGAAAAAAGTGTTTCATCTTCTTAAAAACCATGTAAATTCTATATTATTTACTGGGGAAGTTTCTGCAATTGAAATAATGATTGCTAATATAATTGAGTGAGAACATTTTGTTTCCTGGTAGGCTGAGGTCCCATGCAACCTTGTACATTTAAATGAAATGATTACCAGCAATCATTCACTTGAAATTCCTCCAAGAGTTTGTGTGAATAGTGTGTGAATACGTGGGAACAAAGACAAAAATACACATTTTGTTCTGTTTCAATGGTTCTACTTATGTTTGAATCGTGAAGCTGCAGAATTGGGAACAATCATTTTGTTCTAATTTTCTGAGTTTGGTTAAATAAATTAACCTACCTGAGTCGGAGATATTGGGATTTACTTTTGTGAACTGTGGCTATATGCTACATGAATTGTGCTTGGAAATGACTTGGGAAATCTGTCATGTGATATAAAGACAAACCAAAAAAGTAGCAAAGGAGTCTTCCTTATAATTTTTAGGGCATAGTTTCTGGAGACTTAGAAATCTATGGTGGGACGTACAATATTTTACCATTGGTCACAGACCATACATCTGCTAATTCATAAGCAATTAATTTTTAAGTTAAAATTTCAATTTTTAATTAATTTTCAAATTAAAATTTTATAGACATCTTTTGTTTCTACAATACCTTCACTTCCAAATATATCCCTCCTCCACTTCTCAAAGAATCTTCATTTATAGCTATAACAAAGGGAAAAAAAGGAGGGGGGAGGGGAAAGTTTCAGCAAAACAAACCAATTCAACAACCTGGTCTGACAGCACAGTATATACAGTGTTTCACAGACCCAGTTTCTCAACTCTGCAAAGAAGGGAGGAAGGTTCAGAAATTATGTTTAAAATACTTTTTCTATTTATAGAACAGATATTCAAGTCTAATTGTGTGTGTATTTGTGAAACGTGTTATTTAATTGGCTTAAATAGATGAGTTTTTTATGATGACAAATCACTTACTATTATTACTTAACTACATCTTTTTTTAGCTATAAAATTAGCTATTGAAAGGGTTCAAACTTTTCATCCTGTTTTTTTCTTCTCAAAACTAAAAGATACAAACTTTAGTATAAACACATCCTTTATTTTGGCAATGAGGTTGCTTTTTTCCATCCATTCTTTAAACCCTCTCTCTCTCCCCTCCTCTCCCCTCCCCGAAAAATGTCTATTTAGCTTCTCACAGGTACACGAGGCTACTAGTTCAATTACTGGGGTTTGGGGAGGGGAAGATGAAAGGACAGGAAATGGTTGTCATGGCCCCAAAGGAAATATTTGTAGGAAAAGGAGCACAACAGCAAATAAAGTGCTAATTAATGTCCAATTCCAGCCCTGATGTACAGACCACAGTAGTAGGGAAAACCAAGCTTTCTGATGTGCTTTAGGAAAGGCCTTTGTCCAAGGCAGCAGTAGCAGCATATGACAAGGAGTCTTATTTTCTTTCATTTAAAGGCTGTCTCTAGAATGTGTTTGTTTCAACTCTGGAATATGTTTCATAACTTTTTTTTTCAGGGTGATTTTCCTCAGTGGGAACTTTAGAACTTTTTCCTGCATTGAGGGAGAGCTATTTGTCCTCTGGGGGTAACAGGCTTTCATTGCTTCAAATTCTCACCAGGCTCCAGGCTAACTAGAAGCATATTTCTGTAGTTGGGGCCTGGGGCAGGAGGGGGGGGCAAGGCATGGGGACAGGAAGCAGTGAAGGAAGGGTGCATATGTTTATGGTTGATAAAAGAATAAATATTCTCTCTCAACCCTGTCTAAAATTTCAGTGGGCTTGGATTTTTAGTTATGAGATGACTTATTTGAGAAACAACTGAGAGATGAGCTGTCCTTTTTCCCTTTAATACCACCTAGTCATCAGTCGATGAAGTGGCTGGAGACGAGAGCGTCAGACTGAAGTGGAGTTGGTTACAGAATCTGAATTTTTTTTCAGAATAGCAAGTTCTATATAATTTCTTAGATGAGGCTTTCTCATTTTATTTAATATATCCCCAGATTTATATTTGTGTATCCCCAGATATGTATGTATTTAAGGTCTAAGTATATAATATATACATACATACTATATGTACTCATGTATATATAATCATATGTAATACATGTAGATGTACACAAAACATACATACACACATGTATACATATAGGTACATATGGAGAGAGTGAGAGTGACAGAGCGAGAGACAGAGAGAGAGAGAGGGGAGGGGGAGGAGGGGAGAAAGAGAGAGAGAGAGAGAGAGAGAGAGAGAGAGAGAGAGAGAGAGTTAAAGGTTTATAAGATCACAAATTTAGAGCTGGACAAGATCTTAAATATCAGTTAGTCCAACCCTGTAATTTTACACATGAGAAAACTGAGGACTGCAGAGGTATATTGACTGGCCCAGGATCCCATAGGTAGTCTGCCAGAATCTGAATTTCAACCCAGATCCCCTGACTCTAAATGAACATCCAAGAGAGGAAGGGAAAAGTGATATGTTTGCTTACAGGGCTTCTATCATTCAGTCTTGCCTTCTGTCATTCAGTCTCGGTTTCTCTTAGGGCTATAAATTACATGGGATTTTAAGGTAAAATCTTCCTTTCTTTGAGTATAACTAGAGAGAAAAGGTGAAGAATTTTGGCTAGTAGGATAGAAGAAGAGGTAAATCTTTCTTCTTTTTTAAGCGCTGAAGCCTTCCTTCTATGGAAGAATACAGGGGCAATCAACAGCTGAGGTTTTGTACGACCTAGTAGTTGGTTCACGTATCTGGCTAAATGTGTTGTTAAAAGAAGAAAATGAAAAGCCTCAGTTAACAAAGGAATGTCGTGATGATCAATTATTTCTGGTGTTTAGTATCTGAGAATCCTATCTTAAGGTAAAATGTTTTTTTGCTGATGAGTGAATGCCAGAAATAATAATCTGACAGTAAGCCTTTGTGAATCTGACCAAATGAAAGCCTAAAAAAAAGAATTTATGGAGAAGTCAGATTGCACGTTGTTTCATGAGTGCTCTGCTTTTAGAATGAATCTAAATGACTGAAATATTATTCATTATACCTGTAATCATACTAGGAGTATAATAGGTACTAAACACACACACACACACACACACAAACACACACACAGACACACAGACACACACAACTAGTAAAATGCCATCAGAAATATGGCTTCAGCCAACAAAAGACAAGACCTTTGGAGAGAGAGAGAGAGAGTGAGGAAAACTTGGATGTAGCCTGTAATATGTTGGGTCAGAAGTGTTCTGAAATGCTGTGGACCCTCAATACTTAGCATGTGGTGAAATTCGTAAATCCTTTGTATTATGTAGAAAAAGCAAGCTTTGGGATTGAATGCTTTAGCATTTTGTGTAGAATTTTTTAATAGTTCTAGTACTGCAGAGAGCTTTGGAGAGTATGGAAAATGCATTCCCAGTATCATAAGAAGAGCCTGTGTGAGCAAATAGAGTTTCAGAGGTATTTGTAGAATTTCTAGTTCAGAAAAAGAGACTGGTTTTCTTGAGAAATGGTGTCATTTGGATATTTCAGAGGCACACGAAGATCTTTATACTCTCCTGAAATGGATCCTTGGCTCAAAAGCCTCGTCCCTCACTTTAACTTAATTGAAAGGCTGCTCCTTATATCAGCTATCACTCTTCACATCTCCAGATTGTCAGTGTAAATCCTAATTGGATGGTAATCATAGCTCTCTAGTTAATCTAAAATGGCAAAGCAAAAATCATCTGCCATGCATACTCCTCTGACCTTGTTATTTCTGCATATCAGACTCAACTTCACATTGTTTCAAAACTTTCTAGCAATGTTCACCTCTGTCCTCACTCCAAAGACATTTAATTCCCAGCCAATCAAAGTCAATCTGAGGAATGTGTTCTCACTTTGGATGACATTTTTTTTCTCCATAAAGTCCTGCATTTTTTCTTAAACAGACTCTCTTGCTCCTAACTATCAAATATCTCCTTTGAGGCATCTAGGTGATGAAGTGGATAGAGCTCTGACTTAGAGTCAGGAAGAACTGAGTTCAAATCCTTCTTCAGACATTTACGAGCTGTGTGACCCTGCACAAGTAACTAAATCTCTTTTTGTTTCACCTTCCTCGTCTGTAAAAATGGGGATAATAACACCTAACTCTAAGAGTTACTGTGAGGATAAAATGAAATAACTCTTATAAAGCCCTTCACAAACCTAAAAGCACTGTTATATAAATACTAGCTGTTACTACCACTATTATTATTATTAATAGTATTATTAATTATTATTACTATCTGTTACTAGACTGCTTTTTAAGGTTCTATTTTTCATGAGAAGTGCAACCAATCCAGATGTACTTGCTAAGAATTCCTTCCTCTTCACTGACATGTTTTATGGAAAATTTCTTCTCTCTTATGATTACATACAACCTAAATCTTTTAAGACCAACCCTCTGAAGAGATTGCATCCTGACCACCTTCTCTAGCACTGGATGAGCATTATTTAATACCACCCAGTGCCTTGGGCCAGGATGGGGAGAATGCTACTCTTTTCTCCTCACTGCCATTTCCAGAATCTCTCTTAGCTGCCATAACAAAGCAATTTTTCCTTCAAGGTTCATTCCATCAATCTCTGCTTGCTGCTACTATTTTGTCCTCTGTTCTCAAAGAGGAACATGATACCAGGGAGGTGATGCCATGACATGCAAGTGAACTGGATTTAAGTGACGGAGGGCTGTGCAAAGTCACCAGCCTCACTTTCTTCTCTAGAGCCACCTGGGCCCAGTGGCCAGATATGGATCAGGACAACTGGAGATGTCCCAGGATGCAGTGGGGGACCTTGGCCTTTTCAAGTTAATGTCTTTAATAGGCCTCAGTTTGACTGAGGCAGGATACTGGTTGCTACTATCTATCAGCCCCCAGGTCATTCCCCCTCCTTTTTCAAGTACCAGGTTTATAATCTTCTTCTTCAGCCCAACTCCTTCCTTCACAGGAGGGGATCACATGTATGAATACCAATACATATAGTGATGTCTTCTCAAATACCCTGTTCTCCCAGTGCCTACAGCTCTTCTGCTGCCAGGATCTATACCTTACTCCAATTAGCCAGGGATGGTCATACACTTGGCTTCACCATCGGTCATAACTGTTTGACTTTCATCCAGAACTCTGAACTTCCACTTCCAGACCATGGTATCTCATCCTTTAATCTTTCTGTATTCCTTACTCCTCCTAAATCAGTTCTTTTCTGTCATAATGACCCACCCTTCTTTGTCAGTCCCTTCAGTCCTCCTCTGGCCTCACTTTCCTCCCTTCACAGTCTTAACCTTCTATTCAACCAGTTCACTTTAGACAGTCCTTAATCATTGAATTTCTTACCATCTGGTATTCATGCCTTTACAAATCTCAACCCTGGGTTACTCTTCCCCCTGCTCCCCCTCCCGCCAGTCACCTCCACCCCTATTTATATGCTATAGAACACCATGGTAGGAAGTCACTAAACCTTGTCAACTGGGTCTACCATACACTTGTTACGTAATCTCAACTGGGCCCTTATTACTGTACAATATCCTTTTACTCATCCATCATTGACTCCTTATTGCACTTCCTAAAGTTTCTGTTGCAACTTTTCTTTCCTCAAGCCATTTAAATTTCCTCTCTTTAGCCTCATTCTTTTTTTTAATTAAATTAATTTTTTTGGTTACATTTTAAGTTCTGAACATTCTTCCTCCCTCTCTCCGTACCCCACACTAGAGAAGGCCACCATTTAACGCAGGTTTATAAATACAGGTAGAAGTATATTATGTATTTATCAGTTCTTTCTCTGGAGATACGTAGCATCTTCTTTCATAGGTCTTTTATGGTTGATTTGAGTATTTATAGTATTCAGAATAATTTGGTTGTTCATAATTATTCTCCAAACAATGTTGCTGCTACTGCAGTCAACTGCAAGTCGTGTCATCATTTCCTTGATATCATGGTCCTCTTCAAGAATGAAGGACAAACACCACCTGTGAGTAGCCTTGCCTCTGCCTGTCCCTCTCCCTCTCCCTCTCCCCCTCCCTCTCCCCCTCCCTCTTCCCCTCTCCCTCTTCCTCTCCTTCTCCCTCTTCCTCTCTCTCCTCTGCCCAAAGGAAGGTACATTTTGATAGCTGAAAGCTTCCTCTTTAACCTCAGATTTACTGACTAGATTTGTTTCTCAAAAACCAAGTCTTAAATCTAATTCCAGAGGTCCCTGCCATCCTAGCACAGAATGAATGTAAATACTAAATAGTAACTGTTTCTCTTTTAGCCAGGAGCCATGAGAGTTTTCCTCTCTCAGTTTGATTTTTTTTGAGTTTTGATTAAAGGGGCCATCCCTTGATTAACTTCTTAAAGAGGCCTATTCACTGAATGGGCCTTACCTGAGCCTGAAAGGGCCAGGCTCTCCCAATGCATCCTGGGCCATCTCCAGCTCTCCTGGTGAATATCAGGCTCCTCCAGATGGCTCTGGAGGAGAAAGTGAGGCTGGTGACCTTGTACAGCCCTCCCTCACTCAAATCAAGTCAACTGCAAGTCATGTCATCATTTCCCTGATGTCATGGTCCTCTTCTAGAATGAAGGACAAATACTACAACCTGGTTCTGTTCACTTCACTTTTCATTATTCCATGCAAGTCTTTCCATGTTTTTCTTAAATCTACTAGCTCACCAATTCTTGCAACACAGTAGTACTCCATTACAATCATATACCACAATTTGTGTAGCCATTTCTCAATTGATGGACACCCCCTCAATTTCCAGTTACTTGTTATAAATCCATCCTTCTTTAGAGAAAATTTCATACTTTACTGTGTGAAGAGAAGAAATTTATTCTAATCTCCCTCTTCTCCCCAATTTACCTCAAGTCCCCTTAAAGTCTCAGTCTACTGCCTCATTGTGATTTGGAAGGGATCGTGGGCCCTTGAAGTCTGTAACAGTGGAATGTGAATTCCTGCAAGTTCTACCATGATCAAACATCTTTGAGTATCCTGATGGCCACAAATTGAGTTTGTTTTCCAAAAACCAGCCATCTAAGGGTGAAGATAGACTTCTCACAAGTAGGCTGGCCACTTGATGATAACTTTTTTTCAGGTGGAGAATGAAGTAGGGAGATGTATGCTCACTAATGTTTGTTTGCCATTGTCATGGAGAATATTCAATGCCAAGTCCAAGTTGTAGCTGTATTGTCTATACACGGAAAATTCCCTCAGATGCAGTTTTGATGAAGTTTTTGTATTGGTAATTAGAGTGGGACTTTCTTTTTACTCTTTTCTCTTTTAGAATGCTAAAGTAATCAAGTGCCTTTGAATTAGTCTTACTCCTGCAAAGTCCCAGATCCACACCCTTTTGCTGATTAGGTTTGAAGCCTTCCGGCCCTAAGAAGGGTATATAAACTCAGAGGTCAGCAGTTTGTTTGGGGCTCTCACTCACTGGAAGAGTGTTGGTGTGGAGACTCTGAGGAGTCATAATTATTGGTGCTTCTCTTTTTGATAACTATATATGTGTCTTGATCAGACAAAGCTTGTCTGTTGAATTATGTTATTTGTTCTGTTTATATTGTCTCTGTTTGTAATTTTGTTTTTTATTTGCTCTGAAGTTCAGGGGCCTGGCTTTTCCCTCTGAACTAAGTGAATGATATATATACATATATTTGATTAAAATGAGAGTGTTAACCCCTTACAGTTGTTTTCCTTAGAAAAGCAAATCAAAGAACCTGTGCTGGCAGCTCTTGTTCCTGGTCTTGCTGGGTCTTACAACTCACAACAACTTCTAGCAACATTGCTGTTACAGCTTTGAATCAGTCCAACCATTTTAGAAAGCAATTTGAAATTATGCAAATATAAGGACCAAAATGTCCATCTTATTTGATCTAGAGATTCAATTATTTGGCTTTTACCCTTGGCCACTATTGTTAAGAAGAATGTCCCTGTGTACACCAAGATATTTATAGCTGCACTTTTTTTGTAATAGCAAAGAATTGAAAATAAAATAGATACCCATTGATTGAGGAATGGCTAAACAAATTGTGGTACATAAATATAATGGAATGTTATTGTGCTTTAAGATACGATGACTGTGATGAATACAGAGAAGCACTGTTAGCTCTACATGAGCTGATGAAGAGGAAAGTAAGTAGAGTCAAGTAAACAATATACCCAATGACTACAGCAATCTAAACAGAAAACAACCATGAACAAAAAGTTAAAAGTGAATGTTACAACATTTTAAGGAATAAGCTTAGCTCTAAAGAAGAAATAGTAGAAGACACTCCCACTCTACTCCTTTACAGAAGGGGGAAATCCAATCCCCAGCTATTACATGTATTTTCAGACTTATTCAAAGTATTAATTAGTTATGCTGATTTTTCTTCTTTCTTCTTTTTTTGTATTTAATAATACTATTCGTTATACATAAGATAACCCTCTGTAACCAGAATGGTGGGGTCATCTTTGGGGAAGCTTTTCACCTTTCCCCAGTGCCTGCTGCTTCTCTTCTGGGGCAGGAAGCCCAGAGACCCATGCCTGGGAGCAGAGAACTTCCTGTGTGACGATTCATGGGGCTGGCTGAGGGGAGGTGTTAACTCCAGAGCCATGCCCTATTGGGTGTTAACCTGGTCTGCGTGGATGTTAACCTCCCAGGGTCCTAGGGGAAGGGGCCAACTCAAGAGCCAATCGGCCCTGGTCATTCAGGCAGCACTTGATGATGTCAAAAACTCTGTAAGAGGGGAGAGGACAGCTTGAAGATCCCTTTTCGGTTGGAACGGCAGCAGTGGCGAGCATGACTCTGGGCCAGCCCTAGGGCTGCACCTAGATGTTGGTAACTATGAATTGTATTGTGTCTGTCTGTTGATATTTGTAATTTGTTTGTATTTTGGTTTTGAGGTTCGAGATACTGGTTTGTTTCCCCTGAACTAAATGAAAGTTCTGAACCTCAGGGTGCTGGCTTTTTCCCCTGGAGTAAGTGAATGAATCTGTATTTGGTCTGTCTGTTGCTGCTTGTCTGTATGCTCCCCTGAACTAACTGAATGCTGGATTAAAGAAAGATTGTCAACCCCTTCACCTTGCTCTCCTTAGTTAAGTGGATCAAAAGAACCTATGCTTTCCCGGGCGTGCTGGCAGCCTCCTGGGTGCTGGCTGTGGGTGGAACTTATGCTCCCACAGAAGCTGCTAGCTGGATTGTTAAAACACCCTCTGGGAGGAGGAGAGGAATTCCAAAAAGATTTAAAAAACCCCTAATTTCTCTTCCCTTGTCAGACTGCACCTGGAGTATTTTATTCAGTCCTAGGAAGAAAAGTGAGAAAATGGAGTGGGTCCAGAGAAGGGCAAGCAGGTTGGTGAGAGGACTGAAAACCATGCCATCTGATAGTGGTTTAATGTATTGAATCTACTTAGCCTGAAGAAGAGAAGGAATAAGGGAAGACATAAAAATTATCTTTGTGTATTGAATGGGCAGTATTGGAGAAGAGAGACTAGAAAGGTTAGAACTAGGAGCAATAGGTAGAGATAGCTTTCCTGCTAGATGTAATGAAAAAGTTATAACTAAAAATATTTGAATGCAAATGGGTGGCTTTGGGATGGAGGTTTTCAGGTGGTGATTGGATGATCACTTGTTTGAGGTGTCATGGACAATATCGCTGTTCATTTATAGATTAACCACACTTGGGCCCTTCCCAGTTCAGAGAATCTTTGGTTTTAAGAATAGACTGGTTAGGTTAGAGTTGCTACGCACAAATATAGTATTTTTTTAATCATTTCATTTCATATGGCACTTACTTAGACCTTAGTTTTAATTAGTTGATGATCTAACTATACACAGTGAACGTCTTCTGAAATGATTTTCATCTATAACCAATTATTTCCTCTCTAAAACATAGTCAACTTCATTTTTGTTAGTATATGTAGCTCAGTTTTCATTATTTCACTAATATTATTCTTTGAGAAAAGTGTTACATTGGACAATAAGCCACAAAGGCCTTGATGGGTGGGTGGCTTCTGAGTGGTCCACACCTCTTTCAGTCATTTTCTTGATTCTGAACTTTCTTTTTCTTGAAAACATTTTGATGTCTTTTTGTTTTTATGTCACATTCATTTCTAATTATATCCCTTTCCTTCTCATATATAAGTGAGCCTTCTTTTGAAACAATGATTAAAACCAAAAAAAGAAAAAAAGTAAAATAAACAACATTTTAACTTTGCCCCATATCAATAGTTGCCCAACTCTTTGAGGAAGGGAGGTAGGTCTATTTTCTTAACTCTTCTTCGGAGTCAACTTTGGTTATAATAATTATTAAGCATTATTTTAACAATTTGACAGTCTTACTTCAGCCCATTTTAGCACTTAAGCCACTAAATACAAGCTATATGTGGGTTTGTACGTTCTTGTCAAGTTCTTTCTAGAATTACTATACTTTTCCTTTGCTTGCAATGGATCTGGGCAAAGAGGCTGCAATTATATTCATGAGGTCACTTTTCTTTATATCCACTGTTAGTATTCCATGACAGAATGAACAATTGCCCCATAAAATGTTACTTCAGTGTGTAGATGAAAAGTATGACTTTAATTGCAGAATTTTTTTTTTTACCAAATACCATGCTAAGCACTGGGAATATGAACACCAAAGCATGACTGTCCCTGCCCTCTAGGATTTTTCATTCTGATAGAAGGGAGACAACATATACAAGGTAGTGGTGGCCAGAGAAGTGTATGCTAGTTTGCAAAGCCACAGGTATGGTGAGTGGAGACATAAGACAGTTGACCTACATGACCTTTCCAGAACTAATAGTAGAATTGATTTGTAATAGGTTAATGTCAGATTTATGGAGAACAGAAGAATTTATCACTAAACAAGAGATAGAAAACATTATGAAATGTAAAATGGTTGATTGCGATTGCATTAAATAGAAAAGTTTTTGCACAGACAAAGTCAATGCAACCAAGATTGGGAGGGAAACAGAAAACTGGGAAAGAATTTTTATAGCCAGTGTTTCTGATAAAGGCTTAATTTCTAAAATATATAGAGGACCGAACCAAGTTTACAAGAATACAAGTCATTTACCAATTGATAAATGATCAAAGTATATGAACAGTCAGTTTTCAGATGAAGAAATTAAAGCTATTTATAGTCATATGAAAAAATGCTCTAAATCACTATTGATTAGAGAAATGCAAATCAAAACAACTCCGAGGTATCACATCACACCTACCAGATTGGCTAACAGGACAAAACAGGAAAATGATAAGTACCTGAGAAGATGTGGGGAAGTTGGAACGCTAATGCATTGTTGGTGGAGTGGTGAACTGATCCCATCATTTTGAAGAGCAATTTGGAATTATGTCCAAAGGGTTATAAAACTGTGCATATCCTTTGACCCTGTAACACCACTTATAGGTCTATATCCCAAAAAAGATCATAAAAAGGGAAAAAGACCCACATGGCCAAAAATATTTATAGCAGCTCTTTTTGTGGTAGCAAAGAATTGGAAATTAAGGGGATGTTCATCAATTGGGGAATGGCTCAACAAGTTGTGGTATATGAATGGAATGGAACATTATTGTGCTATAAGAAATGACGAGCAGGCAGACTTCAGAAAAACCTGGAAAGACTTACATGAACTGATGCTGAGTGAAATGAGCAAAGCCAGGGGAATATTGTACACAGTAACAGCCACATTGTGAGATGACTGACTTTGAGAGACTTAGCTCTTCTCAGCAATGCAAGGATCTAAGACAGCTCCAAAAGATTCATGATGGAAAATGCTGTCCATACCCAGAGAAAGAACTTTGGAGTCTGAATGAAGATGGAAGCATACTATTTGCTCTCATTTTCTTTTGTTGTTTTGTTTTGTTTCTTCTTTCTTGTGGTTCCTCCCATTGGTTCTAATTGTTTTGATCATGACTAATGTGAAAGTTTGTTTCATATGCATGAATAAGTAGAGCCTACATGAGATTGCATGCCATCTTGGGGAGGGGGGAGGAGAAGGAAGGGGAGAAAATTGAAAACTCAAAATCTGCTGGAAGTGAATGGTGAAAACTAGAAATAAAGAAATTTTAAAAATAATAGGTTGGAAGGTATGGGAGTAGGTATGCATGGGTGGCAAGGTGGAAAGGAAGCAAATGGCTAGGTTGGGGAGTTAGATAATCCATAGTCTAGGGTCTGGGACTGACTAGATAGAGTGAATTGTGTGTGTGTGTGTATGTGTGTGTGTGTGTGTGTGTGTGTGTGTGTTTCTATTTAAATAACTTGCCCAGGGTCATGTAGCCAGTTGGTATATGAGGCAAGATTTGAACCTAGGTCTTCCTGACTCCAAGGTCAGCATTCTACCCACTGAGCCACCTAGGTGGCCTGGACATATGCCTTTGTTCTGGCTGACTCCATGATTAGAACAGCATGGCCCCAGCATAGTGGTACCATAGCTAAGAATATTAAATCATCTAGGACAGTCTCCAGAGGTCTACGGTCCTGGAGGGAACCAATAGAAGATTGTATGGCAAGGAGATGATGATAGTAGACGGATGGCTGGATGGAATGTGAAACATCAATTAATATCTGGGTTTGACCACTGTGTTTAATTTGCTAATTAACGACATTCCTTAAGCACCCTTCCCCATTACCTTTATTTCTGATTTCCTGGATCGTTTGAGATTTATTATAGGAGGTTGGTAGAGAGGCAAGGTGAGATAATGGTTAGAGGGCTGGTGCTGGAGACAGAAAGACTTGAATTCAATTCCTATTTCTGACACGCCAAGTAATTCTTTAATACTCTAAGTTGCAGAGAAATTGTTGTTCTATGTCAGTAGAAAAAAAGTTCTCCAAACCAGTGAAATCACATTATATATGTATACACACACATATGCACATATACATGTGCACATACATATATACACATGCATGCATATATGTTACCAACTTTGAGGTTTGACTTAGGTATCTTTTATTTGTGATCTGCATTCACATTCTATACAAGTTTTCTAATACATTAATCAGTAATATGTTAGAGTAACCATGCCAATTCTTTGACTTAAGCTGAAAAATCAACAATATTAATTTATATCTTTTCCCCCTCTTTTTAAGTTGCCAGTTAACTTCAAGAAAAAAAATACAGTTCAGTAAGAATAGTAATCTTTGGTCAGATTTTTAAAATAATTTTTATTTTTAATTTTTTTTTTATTTTTTGAAAGTGAGAAGGCAAGGCAATTGGGGCTAAGTGACTTTCCCAAGGTCACACAGCTGGTAAGTGCTAAGTGTTTGAGGCTGGGTTTGAACTCAGATCCTCCTGAGTCCAGGACCAGAGCTCTATTCACTGTGCCACCTAGCTGCCCCTCCAATTTTTAAAAATAACCTCTGTAACCAGGTCCCTAAAATTATATCAGCAGTTGTAGTTCTGTCATTTTTCAGTTGTGTCTGACTCTTTGTGATCCTATTTGGGGTTTTGTTGGCAAAGTGGCAAAAACCACTGACATGGTTTGCCATTTCCTTTTGCAGCTCATTTTACAGATGAGAAACTGAGGCAGGCAGTAGTTAAGTGACTTCCTTAGGGTCACACAGCTAGTAAAAGTCTAAGGTCAAATTTGAACTCAGGAAGAGAAGTCTTCCTGACTCCAGGCCAGCACTCTATGCACTATTGCACCACCTAGCTGCCCCAAAATTATAACAATACCTGTCTCTAAATACCTAATCAATTGTTATATGTGTGTGCACACACATATACATATGTACATACATACACACATATCTATCTATCTGTATCTATTTCATATGTCTATATATGAATATGTATTTATATATATTCTATATCTATGTACCTATTTCATGAACACTTTCCAGATGGGACTTAAGTGATTTACTTCTTCACTTCACAGTTAGTAATGACAACTAGCTAATAGCCAAATGTACTTTATCTAGGTCCATGACTACATATGTCATTTTTGAATGCAATATGAAGGTTGTTAATCACGTAGATTGTTTTGCTTCTGAAGTAGAATGAATGATTCTAATTAATTTTTTAAGGAGAAGTGTGGACTAGGAATGGATAGATGATCTTCGAAGAAAATAAGACTATCTCTTGACTCAACTATTCCAATCATCATTAGGTGACATAAATCATGAGGAGAACCATAGAAAGACATAGAATGAGCATAACTAGGCACATAGAATAAAGTAATAGCTGGAAATTTTTTTTACCTGTTTATTCCCTAGTCTTAAATAACACTGCATTATCACTCTTAATGGATGCAATTTACTTTAATAATTTTGCTTGGGTTTATAGAGTACTTTGATTTAAAGAAGCAGAAAGAGTTACGTACGTATACTTTTATCCTGACCTCACACCTGTAAAGAAATGAAGAATCCTGCACTAGTATCTCAATTTTAAGTGGAGAAATAGAGGCTTAATCTATACAATCAAATTCTTTCAGCTACCTGCTCACTTAAGGTCAATATATTAATTTCTTTTCTTTAAAACAAAACAAAACTTTTCCCAAATTCTTTTAACTTGTAGAGAAAATGAGCTACGAAGATCTCCATAGGCTTTGTTCAATAATTTTATTTTATTCATAGGCTTTATTCAATAATTTGCAAGACATAATTTATTTAGTGTCGCAGAATATTGCAAAAGGACTTCATTATTGCTTACAAAATTCCTCAAAAGACAAATCCTAATGGTTTTCTCATGAATTGGTAACCTTTTTCCGTTTTAAGGGAGATAGGTTTGACTCTTCAACATTGATTGGCTAGATTAAATCATGGTATGTGATATATTTGACTGTTTGAGTGGTTTGGATATTTCTTATAATTCAAAAGGCTGAATGAATAGGCTGTGTCTGTATGGCAAGTCAAGCAGAGAGAGGCAGTTATCTGCATAATTCAGGTCTAAAAACTGACTTTTTCTCAATTATCTTTGTTACAGGCAAAATCATGTTTGGCCTTGGATAACTGAAGAAAACTACTCCATTTGTTCTTTCATAATATATGAAAGAGTCAATGTGGAATAGTAGAAAAAATGCTGGACTTACAGTCAGGGAGAGACTGGGGTTGAATCCTCCTTCTGACACTTGCTAGCTGTGTGAACACGGATGTATTTGTTCCTTAATCTCTCAGAGCTTCAATTTCCTCATCTGGAAAATGTACCTCCCCAGATTATCTTGAGGCTCAAATGAGATGATGTATGTTAATTTGCTATATAAATATTCACTATTATTAGCCCAGTTTCCTGAAACTGTCTACAGTGGCATGAAATGAAATGGAGTCTTGATTAGTTGCCTTTTAATTTCATCAATGTAGAGGAGGCAAACTGGAGTATTCATTAAAAAATCTCTCTGGGATCTCAGCTTACATCTTCACCAAAGTCAAATGTACTTTATTTTTCTCTCCCTACTTCTGCTTTGGGCATTTTTTTGGACACATCTTGCCAGTGGCTTGAATAACATGTGAACAAACTCAAGAACAATATATTTTATTGGCTAGCATCATCTAAGAATGCTTATGTTTATCCAGCGTGTGGGAATTCCTCCCATCATAATAATCAGAGGCATGTCCCATAGCCTGGGAAAGAAATTTTATCTCTTGCATGCCTTTCACTTCAATTTCATCAATGCATTTGACATCAGGAAATGAAGTTTATTGAACCTCAGTATTCATCCTTTGAAAAGCCACTCCCAGTGTCAAAGCAATAACTCAGACAGAGACAATTTCTGAGGATCCCTCCACTAGAGCCGTAATTGTTCTGAAGGTGAAAAATCTTAATCCACTTCACAGAGGTGATCAACAGACCTTTTTATCTCCCCCTTCCTTCCCTCTATATGATTAAAATAATGGTAAGAAGACAAAAAAAACAACATATAAAAGAGAGAAACAAGGATCTGAAGAGTTCTTCATTATAATCCTGACCCCACATTCTCTTTCACTAGGAAGCAAAAAAAAAAGCATCCAGAGATGTGTTGCATGTTTCATTAGTAATCTCATCTTTAACAACACCTTGATTATAAATAGCAGTTTTTAGGTTTCTGAGACTCTATAAAATGAAAAACTGAAAATCTGTTTGCCAAAAAAGAACCGTCATACCCTACCTATCAAAATGCAATTGAAATGAAGAATGATTAACGTTAGCCACTTATATCAGACATTTCAGCAATTCCTGTAATTTTCCCCAGTGAGGTTGGGTTATGCCAGTTCTTACAGCATATGAAAAATATTATGAGTTGTGAAATTTTCCATTATTGAACCTTATGATATAAAGATGGCATTTTGAAGCAGACTAGCTTCTTACAATAAAAAAAGAAAACAAAAGGAAACATAATAAGAATAGCTAGCATTTATGTAGTGCTATGTTCTTGTTGGTCAGTTGTTTCAGTCATGTCTGATCCTTCATGACCCTATTGGGGTTTTCTTGTCAAAGATAGTGGAGCAGTTTGCCATTTCCTTCTCCAGTGGATCCGTTTTGGGAGCAAATAGATTTAAATAGTTTGCTCAGTCACAAAGCTAGGAAGTGTCTGAGTGTTCCATCCAATAAGCTGCCTCTTCTATAGTGCTGCTATAGTTTGCTATAGTGGGGCAGCTAGGTGGTCCACTGGATAGCACGCTGGCCTGGAGTCAGGAAGATCTGAGTTCAAATTCCGTCTCACACACTTACTATCCCTGTGACCTTGGGCAAGTCACTTCACCTCAGTTTCTTCATCTGTAAAATGATCTGGAGAAGGAAATGGCAAATAGCTCCACTATCTTTGCCAAAAAAAAAAAAAAAACTACAAATGAGGTCATGAAGAATTGGACACAACTGAAACTACTAAACAACAACAAGGTTTCCAAAATGCTGTACATATATTATCTCATTTGAGACTCACAACAACCCTGTGAGGTCAGTGCTATTATTATCCCCATTTTATTAGTTAAGGAAACAGAGGCAGACAGTGATTAAGTGACTTGCCTAGGATCACACAGCTAGTAAGTGTCAGGTGGGATTTGAATTTCATTCTTCCTGACCCTAAGTTCAGCATTCTTAACCCTTATACCACTTAGCTCCCTGTGCTATCATATACTTCACTGATACACTGTGAGGCCAAAATGAAGATTTGTTTTCCCCAAGAGATGTTCAGGAAAGGATCATGGGGATGTGTAACATAAGTCTAACTTCATGCTGATCAAAAAACACATCTTAATTATTGGTGAGAGTGAGGTACTCTGATCTTTTCTTTAACCTTTGGTCATGTCAATATATCAGGGAGCATGGGATCCCATTGAAGTGATGTAGATCACAACTCATCCACACGTTCTTATCCTGTGCAATCATTAGCTACGTTTTACTGTAAAGCCTCCTTGGAGGATCCATTGTGCTTGTTTGGAAGCCTCTGAGTTTACCATTTAGGCTTTCTATGTCTCTCTCTGAATCTGCCATGATGGCTAACCTTTTCCAATCATATATCTTCTGGACGACTTTTTTATCCTGTGTCTTGTGTGTGAGCCATCATTGATAACATTTTACACCTACTTAGGTTTGCTATATATCTCTTCAATTTCCAGCTGGTCACCTGCAGTTTTGACTCTTTGCACATTGTGGGTATGCATGATTTGTAGCCATCTAACATTATTAGATAAGTTATGGTATTGCCAAAATGGGTTTCGGTTCAGGTAAGTCTTTGTTATCACTGAAAATATCGTGCAGTTTTCAAAACACAATCCAGCCCACTTCATATCTCTTACTCAATTCTGGGCACAGCTCAATATTCACCTTCAGGATGTGTCAAACATAAAAGGATGGATGGGCCAGTCCAATGAGCTCTCCATCCAAGTACATATCATAGTTCGGATAGCATGCATTCTTTATCCACTTGGTTTTTCCTGAGTAGATTGTTAAGCAATCTTTTAAAAAAAGAGAGAACAAATGTTTGTCAATGAGTTCCCAGGTCCTTTGAAGAATTGTGTTTAATTTAAAAGGTAGCAGTCACCATTAAGTGGTTGTGGATACAACTTTGGAGGATTTCTAGTATTCAGTAAATACAAAGTCATTTACAAATAGGGTCATCTGGAGGACCTCATCATCTGTAGAGAATCCATGTTGTATTTAAACTCTACATTTGACATCCTCCATGACAGCCAAGAATAACTATGGTGAAGACAGATCTCCTTCCTTTATGCCCTTCTTGATAACGACAATCAGAGGACTATTGAAGAAAGTTTTCTTTGATGTTTCACCCACCAACGAATCCTACATTATCTTAACACATACTTGAGAGAAACCTTATTGGAGGAGACACTTTTAAGGCTACATTTTTGCTTTATCATGGCAACCAAGCAAACAAACAATCAATCATAAAATCCTTAGTGAAATCTTGTAGCTTCCACATTTTAATCAGTTATGTGGCTATGCTATAAAATTATGACTGCAAAATCTTGCTGCTACATTCTTCATATTTTCAAATCTGGAGAAACAAAAAAGAACAAGCAAATGTGGTTCAACTCAGGCCCCTGGCCATTCCCCCTTTGAGAGTTGGTCATTATTCTTCTGTCCAATCCAGCCTTGATCTTAGAATAAAAATTGAGGGACATGTAGGTATGGTTATATCATGCTTCTGCTCAAGAATCTGCACTGGCAGAAGGAACCAGCCTCTGAGTCGGAAGATCTGGGGTTGAGTCCTGTCTCTGTCTATTATTACCTATATGACCCAAGAAAGGTAAATCCTTATCATCCCTGGGTCTCAGGATTTTTTTTCATCTATTAAGGTAGGGGGATGGACTAGAGGGACTGTTCCAGCTCTAGAACTATGAGTTTATGATTATTTGATGCTAAGTAAAAATCAAATTCCTCTGCCTGGCACTCAAGGCTTTATGAACCTGGTTCTACCCTCCTTTTCCAATCTTATCTCCAAGCTCTGTATTCTCCAATCCCACTGGACAACTCTCCTTTCCCCAAAGATGTATTTTACTACTAAGTGTCCATGCTACTAAAATTACTTTATATTTGTTTGTCTTTTGTTTTGATATCATTGATTTCTGAATATCTCTTCCCCTACCCAGTGAACAAGTTTTGTAAAGAGATTTTAACAAGAAAGAAGGGGGAAAAGCAGCTCATCTCGACTAATCTTTGAACAGCATATTCCACTTTTATAGTTCTCCACCTCTACAATGAAATAAATACCTTTTCTCCAAGGCCAACCTTGGTCATTATAAGTACACAAAATTCAATTTTGATTATTATTTGTCTTTCCATTTATTTTCTTACCATCTTTGTATACAGCCTTTTCTTCACTTTGCTTATTTCTCTAAGTATCAATTCATGGAAGTATCCCTATGTGTCTCTGAATTCTTCATATTCACTGTTTCTCATGGTGCAGTAAGATTCCATTTCATTTGTATACTCTAATTTGTTTAGCCACTCCGTAAGTGATAGACACCTACTTTGTTTTCGATTCTTTGTTACCACAAAAGTGTTGATATGAGTATTTTGGTGTTAATGTGGCCTTTTCTTCTATCATGATTGTAGGGACCATATCTTATCTAAACTTTGTGTTTACTTTCACATATAGCACTTTTCTCTTCAAATTCCTGGTAATTATATGTATATATATGTATATGTATATATATGTGTATATATATGTATATATATGTGTATATATATATGTATATATATACATATATATATATGTACTGTAGTGTATTGATGACTTGTTCCAATGATTCCCTATTAAAGATCAAATGTAAAATATAAAAAAAAATGTTTTAGAAAAACATTAAAAAGCTATGTCTTTTCCAACTATTCAGTCACACACTTCATTACCCTTATCACACCAGCAACATTGGTCTATTTGCTGTTCCTCACACTTACTGTCCACCATGTCTGGAATGATCTTGCTTCTCATTCCCACCTTCTGGCTTCCTTTGCTTTCTTAAAGATTTAATTCAAATTCCACCTTATCAGGAGCCCTTCCCCAGTCCCCATCACCACTTTCCAGTGCCTTCCCTCTGACGTGACCTCCCTTTTAAACTCTGTGTATCTTGTATGAGCATAGTTGTTTATATTTGTCTCCATTGCTACAATATGAATTTATTGAGGCCAAGGACAGTTTCCCCCCCCTTTTTTGCCTTTCTTTTTAACCCCAGCACTTAGCACAGTGCCTGGCACATAGCAAGCTCTTAAAATGTGCTTGTTGATTGAATGACTAAATGGTATGGATTCTATGATTCACATAGAAAAGTTGGGTTATAATAATGGAACTGAAATTTCAGAAAGGAATTAGTTTGCTTAACATAAGGAAGGCTGTATAGTGAAGATAAGACTGGTTCTGGTATCAGAAGAGATAGGTTTGAGTCTTACTTCTGATACTTAATGCCCTGCATGACCTTGGCCAAGCCACATAACCCTCCTGGGTCTCAGTTTCCTTATCTGCAAAGTGAAGGGAGTTTGACTAGATGTAAGATTCTATGAATTTGGTCAATTCAGTGTTCAATATCCGATAACACTAATCCATTAAGCATTTATTAAATATCTTCTATGTATATTTGATGTGGAGAATGAATAATGTTTAATGCTTATTAGATAAATGTGAGGGTTGACAAAATAGTCCTTTCTCATTTGGAGCAGAAAGTCTGAACTATATTGCTTTCAATTTAATAGAGAAATAATTTATTAGATGCCTATGCATTATGCTGGGTATTGGCAGTACAAAGATAAAAATGAAATGGTTTCTTCACTCAAGCAACTTATACTCTACTGGGGGAAATATGTATATAGAAAAATATATAATATAATATATGAATACACACATAAAATAAATTCAAAGTAGCTTTGGAATTGGTGCTTCTTTTAAGCCTCAACTAAAAATCCACTTTCTATGGGACATCTTCCCTAACCCCTCTCAATTCCAGTACTTTCCTTCCTTCAATTATTTCCCTATTTATCTTGTATATGGCTTGCTTTGTATATATTTGTTTGCATGTTGTCTCCCTCATTAGATTGTGAGCTCCTTGAGGACAGGGACTCTTTTGCCTCTTTTTATATCCTCAAACACTTAGCACAGTGCCTGGTGCGTAGCTGGAACTTAATAAATATTGATTAATTGAACTGAAGGAATCAGGAAAAACATCACAGAGGTGGCACCACTTGAGCTCTCACTTGAAGGAAGCTAGGGGGCCCAGAGGCGGAGGTCAAGAGGGAGAGCATTCCAAGCATGAGTGACCAGTCATGCAGAGATACAGAGATGGTATATGAAATGGCATTTACAGAAAAAGAAAAATGGGCCAGTTTGCCTGAAAAACAGTGCATGTGAAGTAGTAATCACTCTGTAAAGTGAGTTAAGAGTCGGGCACCACTCGACAACAAATGACAATAAAATCTGGTAGAGACAAACTGTGAAGGACCTTAAAAACTGAACAGAGGACTTAGTATTTTATATTGGAGGCAATGAAGAACCATGGATATTCTGTTTTTTTTTTTAATGCTGTCCACATCCAGAGAAAGAACTTTAGAGTCAGAATATAGATGGAAGCACACTATTTGCTTTCCTTTTCTTCTGTTATTTTGTTTTGTTTCTTCTTTCTGGTGGTTCCTCCCATTAGTTCTAATTCTTCTTTACATCATGACTAATGTGAAAATATGTTTAATATGAATGCATAAGTAGAGTTTATATCTGATTGCACACTGTCTTTGGAAGGTGAGAGGAGAGGGAAAGGGAGAAAATTGAAAACTCAAAAACTTATGAAAGTGAATGATGAAAACTAAAAATAAATAAATTTATTATAAAAATAGAGATTCTTGATCAAGGAAGTCATACTTCAACTCAATAATTCAATTCGATGAACTTCTGTTAAATGCCTACTATGTGACAGGCATTGCACTAAGCGCTGGGAATATAAATAAGAAAAAAGAAAGACAAATCATGCCCTCAAAGAGCTTACAATCTAACGGGGAAAGACAATACACACAAGGAAACTGAAAAAGGGGAGGGGTCAAAAAGTACCTGATATATACGGGGGTGTGAGTCAGGCAGCCAGGCAGACTGATGTTCTGTGGATTTGAAACCAACTAGAGCTGCTGAAGGAAAATGGAGAGTTACCTGTAAAGTTCTGAGCCCTCTATAGAGGAAGGCTATAAGGAGAGTTTATTGCTCTCCCCTCCAGCTCTCCAATCAGAGGTGAGAGGCAACTGAGGGAGTTGAGAAGCTATTGAGCATTAAAAGCCGAGTCAATCTGCATGGTGATGAAGTTTTTTATGATCAGGTTGTCCTGGGGGAGGCATGATATTCCAGAGAAACCAAACAGAGCTGCTGATGGAAAATGGCATGTCTAATCAAACCCGTGCGTTAGGTATATCACTTTGGCAAGTGCGTAGAGGATTATTACAGAGGGGGAGAGGCTGAAAGTAGGAATTAGGAGGCTGTTGTAATAGTCTGTCTTTTTTAAATTTACATGAAATTGAGGATTCTGAATATGCTCTCCTCCCCAGTAGAGAAAAACATATTAAAGTAAAGGAATTATGATTTATCTACATGTGAGTAAAAAAATGAAGGCTGGTATATAGATAACCGCAAAAGGAACAATGGATTTTAGACCTGGATGATTCAATGTTTGAAGATTGCACAAAAATGGTTTAGAAATAGACTTGGAACATCCAACAGGACAATAAATATGTTTAATTAATTCCTTGATCTAGTTTGCTTATATTTGCTGCTGTCCTTGACCCCATAAAGACTGGGCATAGCTCTAACCAAAGATCCAAGAGAATTTCTCTTTTGCTTCCTGACTCTACCGGCAGGGGAATTGTCTAAATTTTGATGCATCTTTCTTTCATAACATTTCTTCAGTTGTCTTGCTCATGGTCACAGCTTCCCTTTTGATCAGCCAACTCAAACATATAGCCAAGCAGAGACTGAGGCCACAAGGATGAGTCCTGTTCCCAGATGATCAGTGCCATAAAAACCTCTGTATCTTCCAACAGGGTACTGAACTGACTTCTTCCAGAACCATGATTAATGTACCATGCACATTCATAAACTAAGGGTAGCAATATCCCTTCATGTCAGTTAGCAATTAAATGCGGAAAGCGTGACCCTGCCAAGGAGTTCTCACTTAATCCGCTAGTCATTTCCTGCTGCCCTTAGTCCCCCACAAGGCAAACTGACAGCCAAACAGGGAAGGGAGACTCTTTGGCATAGATGGGGCATGCATAGATGCTAACTTCATTTGCCCTCTCCTTATTTGCAAATTAACATTTACCACATGCTTACTAGGAGCACACTACAAAGCTAGGTTCTGTAAGAGGTAGAAAGAAGTATACTACTCTGTTCCAGCTCTCCAGAAGATTTCACTCTATTTAGATGAAAAATTAAATAACAACAGGAAGTAATATATGATGAAGTCAGATGAATGGCAGAGATAATAACAATGATGAAAATCATGGAGAGCTTGAGAACTGCAGCAGGTGACACAGATGTATGTGACTGGAGACCTAGGAGGTACAATGGTGCTGGGCCAGGAGGGAGAAAGTCCTGAGTTCAAGGCTCAGACGCTTATTAGCTATGCGACCCTGAGCAAATCACTTAACCTCTATTTGCCTCGGCTTCTCCTGCTATGAAATGGGGATAATAGTAGCACCTTGGGTTGTTGCGAGGACCAAATGAAATAATACCTGTAAAGAGCTTAGCATAGTGCCTAGAACATAGCAGGCACTCAAGTGCTTTTTTTCCTGACTCTATCCTTGCTCTATTTATATATATATATATATATATATATATATATATATATATATATATATATATATATATATACATACATACATTACATACATACATATGTATATATATGATGTATGTATACATACATATACACACATATACATATGTACACATATACACACATATATTAATATATACCTAAGTATTTATGTGTATATGCATGTGCGTATGTATATACGCACTTATACATATACTCACATATATTCATATATATATCTATATATATCTAAATATTTATGTGTGTGTATGTATGTACACACACACACACACACACACACACACACACACATACCCTTTCTCAGTCCTGCTTATCAATCAGTGTTGGGGGAGGTACTAGTAAGAAAGAAAAGGCCAAGTCTGTAGTTTTTACATCACCTGCTCTTTGTCATGTACCCCTACCTGCCAATAATCACATTCTTGCTACCCTTGGAAGGAACTGAGATTCAAGGGCCTAAACCTCTTTTGCTGAGTTGGACCTATTTGGGGAGTACCTATAAAAGCTGTCCCCACCTTGAAGCCATGGCTGATCTTTAGTGATCAGCTTGGCAATGTGTTGCTACCTTGATGCGCTCATAATAAAATCCATTAATTCTCTTTGTCCTCCATTATGCCTCCTTAATAAGGATGAAAGCCTAAATGAAGAATTTTCCTTTCAACACCTCCAACTCTTGGATTAAACTGAAGGGTATGTTGAGGGGTAGTAGTATTCACGGATATTAATTATTACTCTGGAAACCCCTGATCCACTTTTCTTCCTCAGAATTCGTGTAGCATTTGTAACTCTACCATGTATTGAATTTTTTGGTTGTTGGCCCTAAGTAGTGATTTCATAAGTGTGGGAAATTCACAGTAGGTGCTTAATAAATGCTATTGACTGACTTAATGTTCTGGTGACAGCATTGCTCAGCATTCCTCTAACCATCTATTTATTCTCTTATTCTGGCTCCTTTCTCACATTTGTCTCTTCTATACTGAATACCTTTACTACTTCTAGTACTGGGTTTCATCCCAACATGTTTCACTGGAGCCTACAATGCCAAATTTGCTGCCTTGCATTAGATTCTGGGAGTTTTCACGGGCTCTCCCCAATATTTGGAATGCTTTCCCTTCTCTGCCTTTTGGATTCTCTGGATCCTTCAAGCCCCAACTACAATCCCACTTTGATCTTCCTTAACTCAAGTGCCTTCACTCAGTTGATTATCTATAGTTTATACTGTATATGGCTTGTTTGTACAGAGTTGTTTGCACACTATCTCCCCCCTTAGACTGTGAGGTACTTGAAATCAGGGACTGTCTTTTCCCTGTCTTTTCATCTCTAGCATTTAGCATAATGCCTGTTTTTGTTGAGTCATATTTTAGTCGTGCGTAATTTTCTATGACCCCATTTGGGGTTTTCTTGGCACAGATACCAGAGTGGTTTGCCATTTCATTCTCCAGCTCATTTTACAGATGAGGAACTGAAGCAAATATGATTAAGTAACTTGCCCAGGGTCACATAGCTAGATAGTATCCGAGGTCTGCTTTGAACTCAGGTTCTCCTGACTCCTGGGCCTATGGTCTATCCACTGTGCCACCTAGCTGGCCCCTGGCACATGGTAAATGTTTAATAGTATTTATTGCCTGGTTGAGTTGGCCCATTGTGCTAGATTAGAGGTATCAAACTCACCTGTTCCCAAGTGCAGCCATTGGACACTGATAACAAAACAAAATGAATATTCAACACAACATAGATAGTGTTAATTTTGTGATTTTCTTAGAACAGGTATCTTGACACCATTGTTCTAGAATCTAGGTCTTTTGGATCCCAAGCCCTGTTCCCCAATGCATTAGTCATTCTTCCCAGTTTTGTCTCATCTACAAATCCAACAAGCACACCAACTTGAATGAATGACTTCACTGAAGTCATGGATAAGACAGAAAAAAGTGAATGGCCAAGGACAGATACATGGAGCACTTAACTGGAGACCTCTGCAAGTTTTCATAGAATCACTCAGGTGGCACTGTGCATAGAGTGTTCAACTTGTGGTCAGGAAGATCTGTGTTCAAATCCTGCTTCAGGAGTTGTGGGACCTTGGGTGAGCCACTTAACCTCTGTCTGCCTCAGTTTCCTTACCTGTAAGGTGGGGATAATAACATCACTTACTTCCCAGAGATAACATATACAGTGTTTTACAAACCTTAAATACTATATAATTATATAGTTAGTCCTTTAGAACTATATAAATACTATTTCTCTTGTTCTAGTTTCTCTTTTTTTTGTTGTTCTTCTTGTTACTCCTATCTCTATATTTTTGCAAATATTATTTCATTCTCACAACACCCCCGCAAGGTAGGTACTGTTATTATCCCTATTTTATATATGAAGAAACTGAGACAAATGGAGATTAAATGACTTACGACCACACAGCTTAGGCTGGATTTGAACTCAGGTCTTCCTGATTCTAGGTTCTGTTATCCTACTGTTCCACATAGTAATTTGGCTTTGAAGTACCTTAGTAAAATCCTGTGACTATGGAGGATTAAGCTAGAGTTCAAAGACCATTAAAAGATTGAACATTTGAGTGGAATACTAGCCCTGGAAATTTCTGCCTTTGACTCTTATTCAGAGGTTCAAGGTGGGTATCGGGTTCTTTCCCTTCCATAGTACCCTGATTTTCATTCTGAGAAGCCTGAGTACATTTTCACAACCTGCTATGTAGATGGAGAGTGTGTTACAAACAGCCATCAGTCATCCCTGATTTGGGTGATTAATTTCTTGTGTACTTTGTAGGGACATGCCTTCTGGGGAGAAATTCTAGTATTTAAAAACCCACCCACAAATTCCCATTATCCAGGCAATTTCAGCCCTTCCATCTCTCTAATCACATCCTGAGACATTTAAAACACACCTTTGCTTTCTGCCTTTGCTGATGCAGTTCTCTTTGTCCCAAATGTCTTCTCTTCTCCTTCCCTATCTCTCCGCCAGTTGAAGTCCTGCCCAATTAGAATACCTTCGTTATGAAGCTGTCCTTGATGCTTCCAGTCAGAAACAATCTCCCTTCCATTCAACCCTTATAACATGATCTTAGTAGACCTCTGAAAGTCTTCCCCACTTTGCTTAGTATTGTAGTTATTTGTGCTCATCTTCTTTCTCTTATTGCTCTAAAAGTGCCTTAAGGACATAAACTATATACTTTTATTTACCAGGGTCACATCAAGTCAAGTCAATTAACTTTTATTAAATGTTTACTATGTGCCAGTGCTGTGCTAAATGCTGGGGACACAAAAAAGACAAAAAATACCAGTCCCTGCTCTCAAATGGGAATAGATAACAAGAAAACAGTTACATACAAATGATATGTACGGAGGATAAATTGGGAATAGTCTCAGAGAGAAAGCACTGAGTTTACGGTAGACTGAGAAAGGCTTTTTGTAGAAGGTGGGACTTTAGCTGAGACTTGAAGGAACCCCAGGCGGTCAGGAGGCAGAGATGAGGAGGAAATTCCAGGCATGAGGGGTAGCCAGTGAAAATGTCAAGAGCTGAGAGATAGAGTATCAGGTATGAGAAACAACTAGATACCAGAGTACATTTTGCAGGGGGGGGTGGTGGGAAGTAAGTTACAAGAAAACTGGAAATGTAAAAGGAAGCCAGGTTATGAAGACCTTTGAAAGCCCGAGGATTTTATACTTATATTTTATTTTTTATATTTATATATTTGTATTTTATTTATATATTTGATTCTGATTGTTCTTTATTAAGCAGATAAGATCCACACTTTAGAAAGATCAGATCCACAACTGAGTGGAGGATGGTCTATAGTAATGAAATTTGAGGCAAGGAAATCAATCAGAAAGCTATTGCTATGTGTGGGTATGAGGTAATGAGGGCCTATACCAGGGTGGTGGCAGCATCAGAGAAGAGAAAGGGGAATACACAAGACACATTATAAGGGGACAAATGATGGGACAGGGAAACATTGATTTTGGAGAGAGAATGAGGAGTTGGGAATGACTGATAGATTGTTAGTCTGGGTGATAGGGATGAGTAACCTCCATGGTAATAGGGAAGTTAGAAAGAGGAGAGGGTTTTGGGGGGAAGGTAGTGAATTCCCTTTTGGACTCATTGAGTCTAAGATGTCTATAAGACATCCACTAGGAGACGTTCAATAGGCTGTTGGATATCTGAAGCAGGGATGTCAAGGGAGAGGTGATAGGGCTAGGCAAACAGAATCATCTGCATGAAGACTATAATTGAATCCATTAAAGTTGAGGGCGAAATAGCATAGAAGGAGAAGAGGGCCCAGCACAGAGTTTGGATGGGTGGTGGAAGTGGTTATCCACAGTTACCTGGATGAAGATCTAGCAAAGGAGACTGAGAAGGAAGAGTTTGAGTGATAGAAAAAGAAGCAAGAGAGAACAGTGTCATGGAAACCTAGAAAGAAAAGTGTATCAAGTAGAAAAGGGTGACCGTCAGTGTCCAAGGCTGCAGAGAAGTCAAGAAGATTTGGTGATTAAGAGATTATAAGTAACATGAGAAAAGAGCAATTTCTGTTGAATGACAAGATTGGAATCCAGACTGCAAAGTTAAGAAGAGAGTGAGAGGAAGGTGCATGCCATGATTCCTTACAGAGTGGGTGCTCAATCAGTATTTTCTTGCTTGAATTGAGTCAATAGTTCTTTAGGGAATTTCCCTTTGCCATTCTATTCAACTGTACCCTTTCCTTGGTGAAGAGAGAATAGAGAGAAATAGAAAATATGCTCCCTCCGGAGCCTAAAGAAGCTTACAATCTAATTAAAGAGGCAATACTAACCTACGTGAAACAAAGAGAAAAAAGTACTAAATTCAATAGAACTTTCTCGTTCTTTAATTTGTCAGTAAATTTCAAAGGAGGAAGAGATCACTGTGAATTGGACAAGTCAAGGAAGGTTTCAAGGATGAGGGGATCATGGAAAGATGGGGGGGATGGAGAGCATTTGAATAGGTGGGGAGGTGGAACTGGGAAGATATTTGATGCAGGAGAAATAGCAGGAATAGAATTCCAGAGGTGTAAATGATAACACCTTGTATTTATATAGAACTTTACAGTTTACAAAATGTTCTACAACTCATTTGATTTCTACAACATTTCTGTTAGGTATATGGTAGATGTTATCCTCCATTTTACAGATGAGAAAACTCAAGCTCAAAGAGATAAATTAATCATCTTCCCCAGGGCCACAAAATTCAGTTCAGTTCAATTCAACCTGCCAAACACTGAAAAAATACCACTAGTTATGTGCATAGTACTACAATCTGTGAACATAAATAAAAAGCCAAACAATCCAACAAAAACACCTAAAAGAGAGTAGCCCATGACCCCAGGAGCTGGGGGGAAATACAATAAATGCTCAAGTAGGTAAAAATTAACTATTTGTGGCACTGGGTTGAGAAACATACAAATCCTAGAATGCACAATGAGGGATGTTTTGAAACAGAGAATTAGAGAAGGATGTCCGTGTATAGGATTGATTCACGGAGGGTTCCAGGAGATGCCTGAAGAAGGAGGACAACGTTTCGGCCCATGGTGGAAGTGGGATCACTTCCATGTTGAGGAGTGTGTGGACTTTGCTGAATCAAGCACTTAGCTTTGTAATTGTACTTCTCTGATGTCCTCTTCAAAGACTCCGTAAGAAGGAGCTCTTCTTAGCACAAAGGCAACTGTTCTTTAAAAGACTCCTCTAGAGTCTGTTCTTTACTTCTTCAGGGTGCACGGAGGGAGTTAACACGGCACACCCCGGGGTCCTACAGCAGCTGGCTAAGCCCTCTGTTCTCTCCAGCCAGTTGATCTGTGTTTGAGTTATTTGTGAATGATGGAAAATGGGGGGTTAACTTGAGTTTGGAATAACAGTGTTGTAGACTCATCCAGTATCTATCGTGAGGCTAGAAAACAGGAAGGTAGCTAAGAGCGGGTCTAGCCCTGGGCAGTTTCCAGCCTGGTGATATTTCCCTATTTTATTAATCTTTATTCATCCCAAGGTGATAGGAGGAGAAACGAGATGAGAGAGAGAGACAGACAGACAGACAGACAGACAGACAGATGGAGAAACAGACAGAGAGAGAAAGTAACAGAGAAAGATGTGTTGCATCTTAATTTGTTCATCTTAATTGCCCTCCCTTAGACAATGTATTTGAAAATAATATTATATATGTATATAATTTACTACCTATTAGCTATCATCTATCTCACAATATAATATTTATCTGTATTTTTCATAAGCCAAAAAGCCAAGGGAAAATGAGGGTGGAAGAGGGATTATGATGTGTGAGCTTTCTTGGGTTCCTCTACCCTGGCACCAGAGACTATGGGAGGAGGAAATTATCTTTAGGGATAGCAGGAGTCATCTGATCACACACATGGTCAGACAAGCTCACTGCTTGTCGTTCTCATCCTTCCTCCCTTCCTCAGGTGCGTTGTTCCCTGGGGTATCTCGCAGTATTTGTAGAGAAAACCCTGGAAGCAAATCTCTTGCTAAGTGCTGGACTCTGCAACCCACATGGCTTCAAGTTGTAGTTAACTCAGCCTCCTGCCCTGGGTCCCAGCTTCCTCCTCTTTGTTCTTCTGCAATCTGTCTCAGACTTTGCTGCAAACCGATCCCAGGCACTTTCACATACAACCTTCCTAGAGTGTCTGTTCCAAAATATCTGTTGGAAAGAATACTGAGACTGGTGTGCCTCTCAGGACAGGGATATAACACTATTTGTGTATAGATAGATACTATCAGCATATATTATACAGACATACATATATGTATAGACGTAGATATCCATATTTAGTTATATATACATTCACTATAAATCAGTTTCAAGAGAAAAAATATACTACCATGGTGTGTGTGGGGGAACCGCACAGAGCTATTAAGGGGCAAAGTGGCACCTTGAACCTGGATCTTCTGACCTCAAATTTAGTGATCTTTTTTTTAGTAAACAATATTGCAACTCATGGAGTGACCATGGTACATGTTGGGGATAGTGAGAAGACTGGTCCGAATGGGCTATATTGTATAGTGTCCCCAAATCTACATAAAGACTTCTGGGGAATCTTGAGATTTGAGAGAAATAATGCCTTGATCATTGGGTAAAATGTTTAAAGATGACATATAATGATCATAGATTCCTTAATGATCAGAACCAGGAAGAAAATGAAAATTACTTTCAGCTACTCAAAGTTTAATTCTATCTCAAAGTGGAGAGAGCACTAGACCAGGAATTAGAAAAACCTGAGTTCAAATCCAATCTCAGACACTTCCTAAACTGTGTGACCTTGGGCAAGTCACTTAACCCCTATCTACCTCAGTTTTCTCATCTCTAAAATGGGGATAACAATAGCACCTACCACCCAGGGTTGTTGTGAGGATTGAATGAGATAATATTTGTAAAGCACTTAGCACAGTGCCTGGCATATAGTGGGCACTATACAAATGCTATTATTATTATTATTAATTATCATACTTTCAGGAACATTTAAATGATAACACTTTTAAAAGAAAATATTTGTGCAGACAATATTTGAAGTAATGACATTTTCCAAATTGTATTAAGGTGATAGAGATAAATTTTTTATTGTAAAATAAGATAGGGCAAAGTCATTGGGGGCCTTTGATAGACACCTTCAGTTGTCTATTCTTTCAGTTGTATTATTTAAAAATTCTGGTTAGGAAACCAATAACATTACTATTGCAGCAGATTGTCAGTGCTCTGGTGATTTTAACATCCCTCACATACATAGTATAGGATGACATGAATAGAAAAAAGAAAATAGCGTCTGGTGTGTTCCAGGTGCCTATTCACAATGTGGAACCCCCTTCAAATGTGGGGCATATGATGGTAATGGCAACAGATGCCCAAAGCCAGCAGTGCCACCATCTGGCACAAGTATAATTTAGCACATTTGCCCATTATCTTAAGTTCCATTTTATCCAACAATTGGTCCCTAAATGAATTGTCCAATATGTTGTCGAGGATATGTAATTCAAGGTTGGGTGATATTCTTGTGCCCAGAAGGGGTCATCACAGAGGAAAGTGTGGTTGAAGCCAGTGAGGTGCATATATATATATATATATATATACACACACACATATATTTGCATATATATGTATATATATATATATATATCTGGCTATAATCCTTGGACTAGAAGACTGATAGAAAGTAGAGCACAATGTGGCAGAAGAATTTACAGGTAGGTGTGTGTTCGTGTGTGCGCGCGCGTTTGGCCCAGATAGAAGCAACTCTAGTCTGGGGTGCCCAGGCACATGTAAATCCAAAATGGAGAATTGACCAAAGTCTTTAGCCTCTTTACAGATAGAATATTACTTCTTTAGAATATTTTAGGCCTATTCTTTTTACCTTCTAGAGACTTCTGAACCCTTTGAGACTAAGCTATATTTGGATAAAATTGAATCTGACTGGAGTCATCTAACAGTTGAATGGAACTTCTCAATCTATGTGAGCTCAAAATGGCCCTAATGTAATGCCCTAGAGACCATTGGTGGTGAAATATAGACACCAGGCAAATGTGACTCCTTCCTTTGAGTATTCTTAGATCAAGCATCAGTTTTTTTCCCAGTGGGATGGCAATGATGTGGCGGTAACTAAACCATTAATTTTTTTTCCTTAAATCCTTGCCATAGGTCAAGAGTAATAGGGATTTAATAATAGCCTTTTTTGGGCTATTAATACATCAGATAAATTCATGAATATTTCTTAACATCTGTTGTACCTAAGCCTATTTTTACAAAAATATTTTTACATTACAAGATCGCTATGTGTCATATAAAATGATACATCTAAGTAAAGCTGGAAGTAGGGAAAATGTAAAAATATGTATTACCTTTAGTAGGTCATGTGTCAACATTATTCTTCTGGGTCTACTCCTTCCAATTTGCACTCCCAAACTTGGGTCTGTAGAGGATTACTTACTATTTTTCCTCAGGTTTTGTCAAGTAACACTGAGGGGTTGGTATTTTTAGTACTATTGCTCATGACTCCCCACTGGTGTGGGTTAATTATTTGGTCAATGGCTCAATTAATTTTTAACAAAGAGCTTACTAAGTAGATGTAGTAAAAATGGTCAGTACAAAACCCTTCAAACAAGGTTCCCATTCTCCCCTAGCATACACAAGGTCCTTGGGAAGAGTGTGATCAAACTTATAGTAAAATGGTAATGAGGTATCTGTATAAATATGAATGTGGCAAAAAGAGTATCTCACATGTCCTGGTGACTAGAAGTCCTTTTATTTCTTCCTAGAGTCCTAACGAATCTCTACTTGGGTATACTCTATTTCTATGAGGGTCAGGGACTTTGTTGAGTCCATAGTCTGCATTTCTCCCTGGTGTGAGTGGTCATACTTCTTAAAGTCACTTCCTTCTCTGGGTTATTTGTCTCTACATCTGTATAAGCCCATTTTTGTCTTCAGTCTGTTTTCAGTGGGTCTATCTCTGTTCCTGGATGAATGTGTTGACTCTTTCTGACCAGTCTCTTAAGAACATGGTCAACATGGTATGAGGTGGTGATAAATATAACATCACCACTTTCTGCTGCAATATAATGCATGGTACTATAATAAACAATAGAGAGAGGGTTATGGTGAAGGAGGAGAACAAAGGTATTTTATTAGACGGTGTCCTTGTGAAGTCCTGACAACCACACGAAAAGTGAAAAATTCAACTAATCGGTTGGTTATTTTGTTTGTATAATTTTGTTTTGACTGATTTTTCTCCTCACTAAATCACCATGCTTTTGTGGCTAGGAATGAGGAGGGAATGGATCAGAGAAGTATTGGATTTTTCTTATGTTAATAATTCATGGACCATAGAATGTGAGAACTAGGTGGCACAGTGGATAGAGCACCAGGCTTGGAGTCAGAAGGACTTGAGCTGAAATCTGGCTTCAGTCACTTACTAGCTGTGTGGCCCTGGACAAATCACTTATCCCTGGTTGCCTCAGTTTACCCATCTGTAAAATGGAAGAAACGACAAACCCCAAGGAAACCCCAAATGGGGTCACAGAGTCAGACACAACTGAAATGACTGAACAACAAAAGCATTCACAGAGTGCCTGTTGTATGCTAGCCACTTTACAAATATAATCTCAGCTGATCTTCACAAGTACCTTGGGAGGTAGTTGCTACCCCCATTTTATGGATGAAGAAACTGAGGCAAACAGAGGTGAAGTGACTTGCCCAAGGTCACACAGATAATAAGTATCTGAGATCAAATTTGAACTCAGGACTTCCTGACCTAGGGCCTGGTACGCTAGCAGCCATTGTACCGTTTAGCCACCTCTGAGTAAAAGTAGAGATTGTCTAGATCTGCCAATCAATTCCCTTATTTTTATAGAGAAGGGTTCTGAGGTTCCAGTGCATAAAGTGCATATAGGGAGTTAGTGTCCAGGCTTGGACAACAACTCAAGTCTTAATTCTGAGTCCAACGCTCTTCATCTCTCTGGAGGGATGATCTGTCGCAGCCCCACCTCCCTCCCTCCCTCCACTGTAACAGTTGTATTTTCCACATTTCTTAAGTCGCTCTGAATTAAAGAAGGTTCTATGAATATAAATTGTTAATTATGATTGCTATCATTATTTTGGTTTCCATGCAGATTAGTCATTTGAACCTTGCACTTCTGGGCCGTAGAAGGAAACCAAAGAAAACAACATGGCTCCTCTCATCAATTATCCAAGACTTTAGCAGGTGTCATTACCGTGGGAGATGCAGATCAAGCGTTTGGCATGGAAAAATAATAAGATACCAGTCAGCGTTAACCAGATAATCATAGGAAGCAGAGGATCAGAAGTATGTTTTCTTGCGAGATAATGAAATGCTGTCCCACACAGTGCTACTGATAAATAGGTAGTGTAGCCAGGTGGGTGGGACAACGGATGACTCGAGGTCAGGCTCCCGGGCTATATACCCAGTTCTAACATACTCTCATACTGGCAGGGTATCTTGGGACAAATTCTTTGCCCTAACGATCTTGCCATTTACATTATAGAATCTGACAATATTGAGATCAGCCCTCTAGTATAGACAATCTTGTAATGTTCTTTAATTGTTTCATGTATGCTAGTTTTATTGACCCGACTAAACCATAAGCTCTTCATAGAGCAGGGACTAGGGATCAATTAGTCTAATCTTCCCATTACATAGATTAAGAAATGGAGGGCTCCATGAAATTATGGGACTTGCTAAAGGACACATGATTAGTGTCCAGTGGCTAGGCCTGGGCCAAAAATCCGGGTCTACTGACTCAGACATGCAGCCTCTTTGACCCGGAAGAGGCCGTTAATCCAACTCACATCAGAACAAGAAACCTTTGGATGATATCCTTGGAAGTGGACCTCCCATTTGTGGCCTGGAGAGTTCCAGTGAAGGAGGAAGCGATCTGTGAGGAGAAGTCCACTCCTCAGTCCAGTATGTTTTTCACCACACCAGTCTGCCACCCACGTTGTCTGTGTTACAGTTTCAGTGAAATTTGCTGTTATATCACAAAGTGCTATGTGGTGGAAAGGTCACTGTCTCTAGAGTTAGAAGACTTGGGTTCAAATCCTGCTTCTAAAACTTACTACCTGTGACACTTAAGTCATTTAACTTCCTTTGGCTTCATTTTCCTCACCTGTAAACTGAGGAGGCTGAACTTAATGGATGCTTCTGAGTTCCCTTTGGATCAGAGGTTCTCACCTTGGAGTTCATAGATGCTGCCTCCCCCCCCCCCAAGAATTCCGTGGATAGATTTCAGGTGGTCCATGAACTTGCTTGGAAAAATACTTTGCATCTTGATTTCTATGTAGAATTGCTTTCCTTTGTAATCATGCATATTTTATTTCATCAATTTAAATACATTATTCTAGCAAAGGAAGCATAGAGAGGTCTGTGACATATCTGCAAAAAGATTAAGAACTCTTCTAGATCGATGATAAGGTCGCTACTTTCTTATTTCCATGTTTGTTGTTGTTTGGTCATGTCCAACTTTTTGTGACTCCATCTGGGGTTTTTTGGTAAAGATACTGCGGTGGTTGGCCATTTCCTATTCCAGCTCATTTTACAGATGAAGAAACTGAGGCAAACAGGGTTAACTGACTCGGCCAAGGTCACACAAACACACAGCTAGTTAAGTGTGTCTGAGGTTTGATTTGAACTCTGTCCCCTGAGCCACCTAACTGTCCTTGTGTTTTCATAAAAAGTAGCAATGCTTCCTTTTTATCCCCTGTAGGGCTTGGCATAATACTGGGCACACAGCAGTGGAAAGTCGGCAAATATTTGTTAGATGGAAGCTCAGTTTAATCTGTGGAATGAGTTCTGCTTCTTTCATAGCACAAATGATACATCCCGGCCTAAGGGAGGACTTATCTATCTTAGGGACAGGGGAGTGAGTTCAGATATACTGCTTAAGTTAAATTTGAGATGCATCCTTCCTTCGGTCTAATGTGTTGACACAGGTCATTTCTAGATTTAAGAGGGAGAAACAGAAGTAAGTTCGAGGAATGTAGTTTTTCTTTATTGATATTAAAATGTCACAGTTCCTAGTTCCCCCTCCCTACGCCCCTCCCCCATATTCATATTTACTTTGTATATATTCTACATGTACTTACATATGCACATGTTATTTTCATCTGTAGGATGTAAGTTGCTTGAGGGATTTTTTTCCCTATCTTTGTATCCCCAGAACCTAGCACAGTGACTGGAACATGGCAGTTGCTTGATAAATATTTGTTGTTTGATTGAAACAAAGGGTACAGTGAGGACACAGATACTCTGTGACAGCTGACACAGGTCTTAGCCATTTTCCTTCATTTTAGGACATGCCAAGACAATGTGGGATCCAACTAGGATGCTGGCCAGTTCTTTGAGGATAGCAGATTGACCCCAAGTTGGTCTACTACCTACACAAGGGAGGCATTGCCTATACTCTAAAATAAACAAGAATCTCCAAATGCTATTTTTATTTGCTTTATTTTTTATTTTTTCTATAAATCTGACTAATTTTCATCTGGATGAACTTTTTTTATTTTATAGATGCATAAACCAAGACCCAAAGAGAGTAAGTGACTTGCTAAAGGTCAAACAGCTTGATAATGGGTTAACTGGAATGTGAACCAAGGGCCCTTCACTCCAAATCCAGTTCTTTCTCTTTCTCTCTTTCTTTTTTGGAGAGGGGGAAGGCAGGACAAGTGGAGTTAAGTGACTTGCCCAAGGTCACACAGCTGGTAAGTGTGTCAAGCATCTGAGGCTGGATTTGAACTCAGGTCCTCCTAACTCCAGGGCCGGTGCGCTCCTCACTGCGCCACCTAACTGCCCCTCAAATCCAGTTCTAAGTTTTGACAGTAAATAGGAAATTGGATACCAGAGAATGGGGAAAAAGAAAGGGGTGCCTGAAACATGGGAAAAAGACATAGGAAGGAAATACTGTAGATTACCTGAACCTGCCTTCACACTGCTACCTTAATTATCGGATAATAAGTCAATCAATAAACATTTATTAATATTCTTATACTGTGTTAAATCCTGGGGATACAAAGTAGGGGAAAACAGTCTTTTCTCAATGAGCATTCTAATGGGGGAGATAACATGAAAATCATTCAGTCTGTTCAAGACATGAAGAAGAGGAGGGCAGAGGGACCAGGAAAAGTCTCACCAGTGAGACAACATAAGAATTCCACATGCCATGTAGGTTTTGCTGAAATGCCCCAAGTCAAGATCTTGCCACACAGATCATTCTCAAATTTTGAGAAAGAAGCATTTTACCAAATACCTTTTCAGAAAGATACATAGTATTAGCCCACAAGCCAGGGAAAGATAAGGCAAAAACAAAAAAAAAAAAACCAAAAAACTACAATCCAATATCACTTATTATATAATAAAGTTAAGATTCTAACAAAAAGACTTTTTCAATGTATCCAAAAAAATCATTCACTGTGACAAAATTGTATTAATAACAGAGATGCAAGAGTGATTAAACATTAAGAGAATAATTAATGTAAATAACCATATTAAAAACAAGAACACCCTAATCCATGGATCGTATAATAGGTGAAGAAAAAGCTTTTGATAAAATGCAACACTCACTTGTGCTAAAACGCTACAAAGAATAGGTATGGGAGGTTCCCTTTTAGTATGATAAAAATGAGGCATAAAACTGAAGGAGAGTATTATTTGCATTGCTGAAATGCTACAAGCTTTCCAAATAGATGTAGGAGTAAAGCAAGGACATCTTATTTCCCTGATGCTATCTGGCATAGTTTCAGAAATCCTACCAATAACATTAAGACAAAAGAAAGAAATTAAAGACATGAACACTGACCATAAAAAAGAGATATTATCCCTACTTGCTGATATTATGATGATTTACTTAGAAAATACCAGGTAATTAGCAAAGATTGAGAAAATTGATACTTTCAGTAAAGTAGGATGATACAAAATAAATCTATAAAAATCATCAGCATTACATATAATAAAAAGAGAATCCAATAGAAAAGAAAGGGAAATCCCATTCAAAACAACTACAACTGCATAAAACACCTGGTAGTCAATCTCCTGAGACACCCTCAAGGCTAATATAAGTACAATTATAAAAATTTATTAAAATAAAGAATGAAATAATTAGAAGGATAATTCTTTGTTCATGTTTGAGTCATGCAAGTGTAAGGAAAACGATGAAACTAAACAAATTATTTTATATATTTAGGCTTCTACCAATAAAACTACCAAGGGAGTACTTTATAGAGCTACACAAATTAATAAAAATAATTCATTTGGAGAAATAAAACTAGGAATGAAACCAGGGACCTTAAATTATAGTTTAAAGTGTTAATCATCAAGACCAGTAGTGGTTAAAACATAGAAAAGCATGATAAGTGGAATAGACTTAAGAGAGAAGAATCAGTAACAACGAAACTCAATAACCAAATTTTTGATACACCAAATTACAAATTATTTGAGGAGAGATTGCTTATTTGACAAGAACAAAGAATGAGTTAGAAATCAGTTTTTAACCAACCTCATATGCCACCAGAATCTCAAAATATAGAAGATCAAATTTTTTGAAAAAGTAGAAAGAACAAGGCCAGGCAACTTTCATAGGTAAAGATAGAGAAGATACCTGTAAAACATTTAGTGGAGTGCCTGGTAGATAATAGGCGCTCATTAAATACTTGTTGTCTTTCCTCTTTAACCAAGGAAATGATTACAAAAAGTGATACAGAGGATTTCAATTACAATACATTGAAAAGCTTTTATATGAACAAAATAGAGTTCAGATAAGGAAGCTGTCAAAAAACAAATTTTGGACAGGTAAATTCTTTGTGTCGAATATTACTTATGAGGGTGTAATATCTGACATTTCCAAAGCAAACACAAATATATTAAACTAAGAACCATTCCCCAATGGGTGAGTAAGTAATAAAAGGAAATGAGCTCTCCTCAAAAGAACTGCAAACTATTAATAACTCTATAAAAACTATTCCAAATCACTAATAACATGATAAAGGCAAATCAAAACAACTTTAGGGTTTTACCCAGCAAATTGCCAAAGATGACAAAAGATTGAATGAGTCTATTTTGGAGGGGTTTTAGAAAGTCAAGCACATTAATACATTTTTGATAGAGCTGTAAATGAGTCATATCATTCTGGAAAGTAATTTCCAGAAATTATGAGAAGAAAGTGACTAAAATGTTCATACCCTTTGTCACAGCGATCCCATTGTCAGGTATATATACCAAGAAGGTCAAAGACAGAAAGAAAGGTTCTGTATAACCCCAAATGCTAATAGGAGTTCTTTTTATGGCAGCAAAGAGCTAGAAACAAAGCAGAGAATGGCTAAATAAATGGAGACCCATAAACATAAAGAATATCTCTGTTCTGTAAGAAATGATGGTTATGTGTAATTCAGAGAAGCATCAGAAGATTTATTTTAATTGATCCATAGTGAAACAAATTAGAAAGACAATATACAAAATGATTACAATAATGTAAAAAGAAAACAAACAAAAAAGAAACTGAATCTCACGTAATTATAATAAAAATTAAATGAAAAAGCATTTATTAAGTACTCATTATGTGTGAAGCACTGAGGATAAACCTAGCAAAAGTGAGATGGTCTCTATTCACAATGAATAGATGCACAATCCTCACAGATGCAGAGGCTTGAAGATCCTTATCTTACAAAGGCTTTGTGGATACCAATACCAGGGTTCCTCAGGTACGGCAATAGCTTAGATGACAGTCCTTGGGGCCTTCAGTACAAAGAAAAAGGGAAGATGTTAAGGAAGGCTTGAAGGAGCTTAGAATTTAATGTCAGGGCATTGGTAAGGCCTGGTGGTCTTTTAGCTTACTTGAAGGAATAGTCACTCTCATTTCATCCAAGCTGTTGAGGAGTCAAGCAGCTCTTGTTCTGTATCATTGTAGGGATGGTGGAGGGGACTATGGGAAATGACAGGAGGGAGTGTGTTCTAGGTTGTTCTTACCAATTGGCCATCACAGACAGGTTCTAGATGGTCTGAGAGCCCATGGGTCTTGAGAGCCCATGGCAGAGGTTCAGATTAATGGGTGGGTATAAAGTTTCTATGTTGGTTGACTTTGTTAAACTGCTGTTTTTCCTCTTTCTTATGAAAATTTTAATACAAGGGATGGTTCTCTGGATAGAGGAGACAAGAGGGATATATTAAAAAATTAGCATGATACAAAAAGAAGAGATATCAATAGAATCATATATGTGTATACACATACATATTTTATACATATATATGCTATTTTAAATTTATATACATTTTACATAATACACTTTTATCAGCCATGGAAATTTAAATTCAGAATATGCCTGACAAAATAGAAGTATAACATAGTGCAAGAAAATTTCAGCTAGTAGAATTTTCTCTTTCATTTGAAAGATAAATTCTAAAGAAGTCAGTAATAGCTATATACGTAATTCTCTCTCTCTCTCTGTCTCTCTCTCTCTCTCTGTTCTGCTTTCTTCTCATATAATGGAGGAAACCACTCGTAGTAGAATAGCTGGCAGTCTTGCTGGTTGTGAAAGGGCCAGGAATTTCTGAATCTCACATCCACTGAAGGAAAGAAAGATCTGTAGAATTTATAGATTTTGAAAGGAGGATGTTACCCTGAAGGATATGAAGTAGAGAATTATTCCAAACATAATGAAAAGCACTACAGAAGATTTGGACTCTGGAGTGGGATAAATGAACAGAGTAGGATACAGATTGTTTATTTTTGTAGTAAAAGGAACACAGAGAGAGAGGATGGGATATGAGAGGATATAATCCAAACAGAGTGAGACCATGCTTTGAAACAGAAGAGCCCCAGACTCATTGCCCAGATGGTAGGAATAGAAAAGTCTGAGAAGATATAATCTAGAAGAGAGATACAAACCAGAAAAGAAATTGATTGGTAGAAAGAAATGAACTCTGAATGAAATGATACTAATAGGTGATAGACATATGAAATAAAAGCCAGTTGACAAATCAATTAAAAAATCTTGCTTTCAGAGTTTCAATAAATTGTGAGATGGCAGACTCTCTAAATGTCTTCCAAAATAGTCCAAAGTCCCCTTTCAATACATGATATCCTTGATCAGCCTTACAAATGGCCATTGCCTTCCCCATAGTGGTCCTCACCTAAGACCAATGGCAGAAGACTAGATTCCTTCATTTCTAACCACACATGAATGAGAATTGAAAGAGTTCAACTGTTCTGTAGAGAAATCTAACTGAAATGACAGTGGGAATACACTTTAAAATTTTCTTTTCACTATCGGTGTGAAGAATGGGAGATGCCTTAGCTTCAAATTGACCTCTTTAATGATTTTGATCAAGGTATGATGATTTTTTTAAGGGCAAGTAAACAGAACACTTGAGATGACATTAACAAATGAATGCATAACATTATGTGAAGCAGAAAGGCTCCCATAGGGAAAGACAGGAGTTGGCATGTGCTTGGCAGGGCAAAACATCACTACCACCTCAACTATTACTTTCCCTCAAACCTTGGTGGTGACAGGCCAAAACTCTGTTCCTAAGAGCCCTTGGAAGAACAGCAAAACAACACTACATTCAGAGACCACTGGCCTACTTCCAAGCTTGTCCTCTACAATCACCATCCAGGGGAGAAACCCACATTGAACAGGGGACTGCTATTTGTTACTACAAACATCAATTACTGACTCATCAACTGATGGCTAAGCCTAAGAGCCCCAGGAACAGTCGTATCACCTATTTCCAAATCATTGACCTTGCTTCTATGCCAAACATAGTAATAGAATAGAATTGGTTGCAGCCACCATCCAGGGGGGCAACTCCTATGGCAAAAGGGCCAACATCCTTGCTACTATCAACGCCAACAACTTGCCAATTGTCTCTAACCAATGGGCTAAAGCTAACAGTTCTAGGAACAGCAGCTACCCCTAGACCACTAATCTCACTTCCAGACTGTCCCCTTTCCTCAGCCATTATCCGTGAAACCAACCCTCATGGACATACCACCCAGAATTCCCTCTAAAAAAGGTGTAGTCTTTGATTTCTTAGTCACCACAGCTACTGAAGACCCAGAAAAGAAAATTATCACCTCTAAGCCCTTGGCATCACCAAACAGTTCAACGAATATTATTTTATTCATGGAAATGGCACCAAAAGAGATGCATTATCATATATACGCCTTGCCACTATACCTTAATAACCTTTCCATCTTGTAGCTGAAATTCCCTATCAGTGTTGTCTCTTGTTAGAATGTGAGCCTCAGGAAAACAGGGACTTTCTTGATTTTCTATTTGTATTACAAATCATTTGCACCTAGTCAGCACTAAATGAATACTTTTTTTCATTTATTCATTCATAAGAGGAGCACAGTTACTTGTATTGGCATCTTAGCTTCTAGCTCCCCATCCACCTGCTTAGACCACAGTGAATTGTATTCTTTCTCTTCAGACAGATTTGGTGATACTTTGACTCCAAATGACTAAATTGGTTCTAAATCACATTCTAAAATATGATTTAAAGATTTCTATCCCACAGAATCTGCCTTGCCATGTGAAGAGCCTCCATGTACCCATTCTTATTATTCTCTGTCATTTTGCATGATCTTGATCAGGGTAACTGATGGAAGAATTCTTTTTTACCTTTAGTTGTATCTCTGACACTCAGCATAGTGCCTGGTACACAATAAGTACTTAACAAATGCTCATTGATAAAGGTGAAGAAGAACTTGATGAAAGCCAGTTAAGCTCAGGCAGGTAGAAGCTTTACCCAATTAGCTGGTTTTCACTTATAAAAATCTTGGATCTCTTTCTTTCTAAGCTGGTTGTTCTGGTGGATATGGGTTCAGTACTACCATATATGGGTTGCTAAAGAGATGCATCTTCTTCCCTCTTCTCTCTTACATATCATGCAACCTGCTCTCCTTGCCAAACACATCTCTTCCTTCCCCATCCAATGACCTCATCTCCAAAAAGTATGCGTTTTGAAAGATAAATAGGAAGCTGTGGGTGTCCAGGGAAGCCTGCTTCATCTATAGGATTGTGATTAGACTCAGTCAGTGGAAAGCGCAGCTACTTAATGCTTCTGAACTTATGAAAAGAAAGAGAGCTCTTAGGAGACATCAATCACGTTTTTTTTGGTGGGGTGGGGGGAGCAGATTAAAATTCAAAGGGTTAAAAACAAAGTTGACTCCTGAAACTCTCAACTTCGGACAGCCTACATTATGACATATACCAGTACTTTGACTTGTTTTCATTGTCTACCACTATCCAGGAAAATGTGGAAGAATAATATTGTAGTATTTATCTGAAGACAATGTGCAGTCACTGCTGGCCCAGGGAAACTGTGCCATGTTTATCTTCATGGATTTAGTCAGCTGGGAGATGAATAAGGACCTAACTTGAACAAGCAAACATTTGCCTTCTTTTCCACAATGTGGTTATTTCACTTTGTATGACCGAAGACATAAATCTCTCCTTGGGGGCAAGCAAACAGCTTCAAATACATGCACTAGCTCTGCTTTCCAGGACATCGGCTGAATACGTGTGACCCTGAATGTTCCAGAAAACAACCACAATCCATCTTAAAACAAAAAAATGGCAACAATCTTAGAATGCTTCAATGGCAAACAATAAGATGCTGTGATTCCTTCTGTGAACTGGCCCCTGACTAAATATCAGCTATAAAAATGACTTCCTATCTATTGTTGTGCTCACAAAAGAATTATAGGATATTATTGATTACAGCAACCAATTGTTGTCATTCAAATAAAGAAATGAGGCCTCCAAACAGTTGCAAAGCAATTTAACTTTGCTAGATGCCTCCATGCTGAGCTAGGGAAATATCTTTTCCCCATATGATTGGTGAGTATGGTATTAGTGGGATGAGAATTAAAAACCCCATAGCCTCCTTTCCACCATTGGCATTTTCAGTCCTGGAACTACTGGCTAGGACTACAGCTAAGAGTCAAGCCCATAAGGATGTAAACCAGATGTGGAAATATAGAGAAAGGCAATCCTTTGAAAGTGTTTGTGGAAGGTGAACTTTTTGAGGGTAGAGGCCATTTTTGCCTTTCTCTATTTCCCAGTGCTTACAGTGTGCCTAGCACATAGCAAGCACTTAATAGATGCTTATTGGCCTACTTACTGAGGAAGCCATGATGTTATCTCGTATTTCCCTGGTATTCTTGGTCTCAAAGCATCACAAAGAACTTTTAATGTAGCTAAATATTAGTAAAAAGTGATCCCTTCCAATAGAAAGGCAAGATGATAAGGTTGAAAGAGCACCACTATTAACCTTGATGCCATTTGACCAGGGTCATCTCTTGGTTTCTGTGAAACTGTTTTCTCATCTATAAAATGGGCATCATTAATAATGCACCTGCCACTACTTACGTTCCTGGGTCATTTTGCAGAACATGCTGCGTAAATGTGAGCTATTATTTATATCAATGACAACTGTATAACCTGCCTTCTTATTTTGAAATTGTCCTTTCTACAAAAGGTTCTAGAGAATTCTGCATAAATGAAAAGTGCAAGGTAGTATGCAAAAGAGTGGTTGACTAACGTTTTTTAAACTGGATTATTTTGCTTTGAATTATAAAATTATGGAAATAGCTTTAGTGTGATAATACATGCAAAATAGTACCTCTTCTCTAAAAGCTGGGAAGAAAAGGTGATCAAGGAGTTATTAAAAGATATGAATTTTCATCTTTTATATGCAACTTACACAGGGAAGAGATACGGATGTATCATTAGTCTTGCCAGACCCTGCCAGCTCTCAGTTGTGGTAGACGATGGTTTACCAAAGAGATTTCAAAGATGTCGTTGACTTGGCATATGCTGTGATTTGCCTACTGTGCATTCCTCCCAGCTGCAGGTAAGGCACTGAGAGAGCAGCTGTTGTTAGCAATGTGAGAGAAAAGGCAACATGAGGAGAAACGGATTAACAAAAAAGGAAAAATGTATTTTCTAAATAAATAATAAAGAGGAACCTCACTTCATCAAGAATATATTTTATATATTTACTCATGGTAGAGGAATATAACTCTCTTGGGCTCTTGGATCCCACATGGTTGCCCCTCTGATTTTGGGTAAATGTGTCCTTTTCTCATGCAGGGACAGTTCTCTGGGAAGTCTGGCATACCTTCACCTATTCCAGAATGATGCAAATGTTGTAATACCCCTATCTTCATTGTGCATCTTCCAACAGTTAATATTTTGAACTGTCATCCAATTCACCTTCTGACCTTCCTGTGTCTAAACCTTAGATAGGCATACAGTGGTAATGGAATCCTCTTGCCTCTTGTGGTCACTCAGTGATCCTCTTCAAAAAAAAAATTGAGCCCTTTTTGCTGACCTTAGAGGGATTCTTTTGCGCTGACTATGACTTTCTGGTACACAGTCATTCAAATTTCTTACATTTTGCTTCTTATGAAGTCATGTGCACCTTCTCTAATTTCAAGCCAATTCTCAGGGGCAAACAGGCAAAAATCAAGGAGCAATGCCTGCGGGAGAGGGGTTATTGATAAAGGTGATGCTTTTCTGGCTGAATCCCTTAAGTAGTGAAGGGTAGCTTTCACATATCTTTTATTGTAGAATTGCTTTTTTATACAGCAGATTTTCATATTCTTGATAAACTATTGTATACTTCAAGGGAAACCATCTAAGATTTAGCTGCTGGGTCAGTTTAAGTTTCTGTAATGTTTTTGTAGGACACAAAATGGATGTACCTATGTGGTGGTACCTGTTATTCCTTGCTATCAACAATAACATCAGCTACGGCAAAATGTTGGTGTTCAGCTGGTTTGGTAAAATTTTCTCAACAAATGAATCATTTAAGTTTGTTTCAATGTCCTTAATTTCATCCATACAACTTAACTTTAATATATCATCTGAATTTGGCACACACATTCTTTACTGTATTGCTGTCTTGTTCATTTTACAATGTCACAGGATAATAGATTTGAAGCTGGAAGGAACCTTAGTGGGCATTTAGTCCAACCTATTCAATTGATAATTAGTGATTACTAAATGCTCATTGGCTGACTGATTAATGACAATATTTTTGCCTTTTTTGTAACCTTAGTACTTAGTGCAGTGCCTGACCCATAGTAAGTGCTTATTCAGTTGTTCTTATTGTTGACAAATGAGGAAAGGGATGCCTAAAGAGCTTAAGTGACAGGGGTAAGTCTTCTGACTCTAAAGACAATGCTGTTTCCACTGTACCATATGCACTGCTTCCTCTGTGTCCTTTGAGAATGATTATTTTCACAAATCTCATAAAAATAGTGGCCCAGAATATCATTCAAATAAGGTGAAGGATGTCCATAAAACTTCCATAGTACTACTGATATATGATATGTTTTCTAACTAACAGATCCAGCTAGAAGGTATGCATGATTGTCTGCAAATTTCCAGGAGCTTATTTGAAAAGAAGGACTTGGGGATTCTGTAACATGTAACAATTTTTGTAGAGGATATTAATGGGAAAATTATTAGAAGAATGTAGCTAACTATGAAGGAAATATGTAGGAAACTTTGCTTCATGTTTTTTTCCATCTTTTATTTTTTACATCATGGTGATTTCTTGATATATACCATACCTTTCCCTTACGCTTATATTAAATCCTCCCTTATAACAAAAGAAGTATTTTAACAATAATTGGCCAATGAAGTAGCTTCATCCATTGTCATATATCATACCGTCTACCTCTATTCCCCTCTACTGAGAAGAAAGAAATGTATTTCAGTGTCTATTTACTCTCTGGAATCAAGATTGATCATTGGAGTTAATGTGAGTTTAGCCACAGTTTGTGTTGCTTTCATTTACGTTATTGTACTCATCAGGCATATTTTTCTTCTGGTTCTACTTTGTTTTGCATCCATTCATACAATTCTGTCTGTGTTTCTCTGTATTCGTTATACTATCTTTTTCAGAGCCAAATTCATTGTCATCGACAGGATGAAGCAAAGTATAGAGTGGAAAGCCTAAAGTCAGGAAGACTCATCTTCCTGAGTTCAAATCTGACTTCAGATACTCTAGCTGTGTGACCCTTGGCGAGTCACTTAACCCTGTCTGCCTCAGTTTCCTCATCAGTAAAATGAGCTGGAGAAGGAAATGGCAAACCGCACCACCATCTTTGTCAGAAAAACCCTGAATGAGGTCACAGAGTTGAATGAGACTGAAATGGATGGACAGAACAGATGAGAAAATGAAAACAAAGAGAAATTAAATGACTTGGGCAAGGTCACACAGCTAGGAATTGTCTGAGGTCTGACTTGAACTCAGATCTTTCTGACTCCAAATCCAAAGCTCTATCCACTGCACCATCTAGGAAGAAGAGTAACTGCTCAACTTCAGAGTCACCCCGTGAGGCTCAAGTGACATTGTGAAAGTAAAATACAGTGTTAAGTGGGAGCTATCATTAATTTTTATTAATTTTTTTTACCACATTTACTACATAAAAAGTGAAATCATGATATGAGCTAATGGGACAAGAAATGTCACAAGGCAACTCATGACATATGACAAATGAACAGTTATAAGACAATTAATGACATGAGTAAGGGAAGAGAGATCACTGTCAGTGGGAAGGCTTGGAATCTTGCTTTGCCTCCTTTTGAGTTATTGAAAAATATGTCACACATATATGCAATTTCATTTTTTTCTTTAGCTTGTGGGAGGATGTTGGCAAAATGTTATATGGAAGAAAGAAACTCCCCGATGGCCTTTCCTAATTTTTTTTCTTAAACAACAGAAGGTGTTTATATGTATATATGGACAAATTTTGCCTCGTCTATGCGAGGCTCACTTTTCAAAGCCTGGCAGAAAGAAGCTGCTTTGTAGGCACTGGGAGAGTTCTCCTCAGTATCACCTTCCACACTCAGCCACTACACAACTGACAGAGATTTAACCAACGGGTGATGTAACCCACGTGTTCTCCCCATCACAGAGCATTTTAAAGTTGTCTTCTCATTTCAGGCCACCTATTACTACTCCCTATCCTTAGTATTCCTATGAAGTTACATCAATTTTAAAAGATGAAGGCGTGTTACAACGATCTCATCCTGTTAATCGTTGAGCTATGGAGGTCACCCTGGGTTTTTCAAGGTTATCCCACTCTGTCAGTTTCATCCAAGCCGGAATGGTTTAAAATATGATGCTAGGGGTTGTCTACCATTCAAGCACTGCCCTAGGTAAGTTTGAAGAGACTCATCACCAGGATGTCGGCAAGGAGGAAGTTTGGGAGGAGCAGAACACAAAGTAATTCATAAAAACACATAATAAAGTCATATTTAGGAGCTGCAATTAGCATAAGTGGAAGGAATATCTGCTCTGAAAAAACTTCAGGTTCTTGAAGTATTGAAAGAAATAAAGATGAAGAAAAACTGAAGCTTGTGAATGAATGACTTGACATTCAGGTTGTGGAATCATATTCCTCTGACTCCAACTCCAGTACCCCTGATATCATCCAACATCATAAAGCAGAAGCCAGACATACAGGTTTTTTATTTGTCAGGGATGCCATTATTTTTTCCTTAAGGGGCATCATTGTCAACTGCCGGCATGAAGATTCTTTGGAGTCTTAGGGTACTCTGAGCCCTAGCTTGCATGCCATTGCAAAATCACAACAATGTGCTTTCTAAAGGAAAAGGTCATTGTTTTGGAATGACCCATTAAAGGAAAAGGACATTGCATACCTGCAGTGTGTACCTAACAGCACATGGGTTGCTACCACCCAAAGAAAGCCTGTGAATGTAGCAGCACTCTGATTTGTTTGGAGTTACCCAGCAGCAAGTAATTTCATGCCACTACTAGTACCACATGGAAAGCCCACTTTTGATTAGTTACAGAAACAGCCAATTATTGGATTATAAATCATTGATGCCAGTGAGATAGAGTAATGCATTTTTTTCATCTTGTTGGAGATACTTCATGTGACACCTCACCAAGGCAGCCCAAGGATTTCTGTCAAAGCAAGCTTGTAATTGGCTTACAGTTCTCACCAGCAGTATTTACCGAGAGTAACCTTGACCTTTGGGGCACAAAGTAACCTTTTACCCACTTTCCTATTGTCTTTATTAACTCTTTATAACACATCTTTCACCATAATTTCGGATGAGCAGTATCAAGAGGAAGTTTGGCCTTGAGAATCCTGATGGCTTCTGTTGTCAAGCTAAATTCAGAAATGACTGAGGATATTGTTATCAAAGCTTAAATGGTCATCATGAAGGTACTGAAAATGGCACACCAATAGAACAGAATTTATGTTGGCATTTTTGTAGTAAACAACTTTGAAATGCTCACACATACTTATGCACCTGGAAATCACAGCTTTGTTTAGGTATAAAAGGTGTGCTCCAAATTAATAACAAATTATGAATTCCATAATAGTCTTTTGAGGAATTAAAAATATAAATACCCTTGTGAGATGGATAGGAGTGATAGTGAATGTTAGGGTTGGTAAGGAAGGAACTAGTTTTTTTTCTCCATTTAATCATTCTGGTGATGACCCTTTTTGAATCTAAATTCAGATGCTAGGATAGCCCTAAGATGAAAAATCACACATTATCTGAGCCTGTACCATTCTAGCCTGTTAGGTCTTACTAGAGTTTTCACTCTTCTAACAAAGCCTTTGATAATCCAGGCTCACCTCCACACCACTAAGTAACACTGAACGTAGGCAGTGGCTTCACTTTTTATTATATTATAGTACATTACATCATATCACATCATCATATCATATCATATCATGTCATATCATGCCATATCAATTATTTCCCATGGCTCAATATTATTTGCCATGAGGATTGCAACAACCTGGTCATTTGAGCTGGCAACACTACAGGAAAATTGGGAGACTCATGAATGCAGTTCCCTTTCAACATGAACTGCTATTTTTATTGAACTTTTTGTGAATTCAGGGTCTTCTGTGTTTTGAGGTCAGTGTACATGAACAATTAGCAAGTTTTGTTTATTTTGAAAATACTATACCTATTAAAGAGTCAGCATGACAGAATAGCTAGGGAGCTGGCTTTGGGTTCATGCCAACTGGGTGTTTTGGGGAATGATGGGAGCAATATCCTAATCACCCTACTTCTCTTCTGCAAGTTAGGCTAGCTTTTCCTTAACACAGATTGACACCATTCTCAAGATGTGGCTGGCTCAGGGGATTATAGGCTCAGGCTGTTGATATCACTTCTTGTGGGTACTCTCTGATGCTTGGCTGGTGAAAATCAGTTGGCAGCTTATAGAAAGGGCTTCGCTCAGCAAATTGAGCTATCCTCACTGCCTATCCTTGGTTAATATCCTTCTCTGTAATGGCTAGGTAAATTTTCATTTGTTAACTATTTAATGACCTATGATTATCTCATTTTGTTCCAAAATGAAAATGAAACTGTCAGGGTACTGGCTTGTCAGAAAACTGGGCCAGTCACTTAGCCTTTCCTTTTTTTTAAGGTAGGAAATTCTTTAAACTGTACACAAAATGCTGATTGCATAGTTAAAGGAAGTTCCTTACTGGGAGTTCCCTATCACAATGAATAGGGGGTCCAGTGATCCCCTATATTTTTCATGATATGTGTGCTGAGTAAGTAAAATGTATGTTAAATAAAATCGGTGCTGTTTTTAATCTTCAAAAACATAAAATAACTGCCAAAATTTCATGGTATTCCCATGGAAATTCAGAGTGCACTACCCTGTGAGACTCCAAACTGTCTCAAGTCAAAGTTGGCTTCAAATTCTTGGTAAAAATACAAAAAAAAACTTATTCTTGTCAGCAAATTTGAACCTGACTCTTCAAATCATGAAGAATTCATCTCTTGGGGATGGCTAAATAAATTGTGGCTCATGAATATAATGGAATATTGCAATAGTGTCTTCTAAAAAAAGAAAAAAAATATGATGAATACAAAAAAAGCTGATCTACCTGCCCCTCCAGACAAAATCTGTCACCCCTCCAGTCCATCCTTTGCTCAGCTGTCAAAGGGATCTTCCTAAAGCACAGGTCTGACAATATCAATTAACTCCCCACTTCCCATACACACCCAGTGAACTCCAATGGCTGTCTCTCACCTCCGGGAACAAATATAAAATTCTCTGATTGATGTTCAAAACCCCCCATAGTCTACCCCTCCCAAGCCTTTCCAGTCTCTTACACCTTACATGCCTCCACATACTTCAAGATTGACATTGGCAGTGACATTGGCTTCCTTGCTGTTCCTTGACCCGAATACTTCATCTTGTAACTGAACATTTTCACTCTGTCCCTCACACCTGGAGTACTCTTCTTCCTCATCTCTGCCTCCATCTTTCCCAGCTTCCTTCAAGTATCAGCTAAATTCCACCTTCTTACAGGAAGGTTTTCCCCATACATCTTAATTTCAGTGGTTTTCTTCGGTTGATTTTCCCCCCAATTAACCCTGGATATAGCTTATTTGCACACAGTTGTTTGTATGCAGTCTCCCCCATTAGAATGTGAGGTCCTTGAGAGTACAAACTGCATTTTACCTTTCTTAGCATTTCCCCATAGAGTACATAGCAGACTTAAGCATGGGGAGGCTTACATGAACTGATGAAAATGAAGCCAGTGGAACCAAGAAAAGAATATACACAGTGACTATAACAGTGTAAATGGATAGGACAACCAAAAATAATGTAAAGGAAATGTTGCAAAATTATAAAGAACAAACATTGCCCAAAATAAGTCACTACCTTCTCCCCTCTTTGTAGAGGTAGGAAATCTATGGTTGTGGAGCATTGTAAATATTTTCAGGTTTTTTCCATGTATTGCTCAGTTTTGCCATTTTTTCTCTTCTTTCTTTTCTTTTCTTGAGGGGGGAAGGCAAGGCAATTGGCATTAAGTGACTTACCCAAGGTCACATAGCTAGTAAGTGTCAAATGTCTGAGGTTGGATTTGAACTCAGGTCCTCCTGACTCCAGGACCAGTGCTCAATTCACTGCACCGCCTACCTTCCCCTCTTCTTTATTTTCTTTAAAAGTACAAACACATGTTTGTGTGTGTGTGTGTCTCTCTCTATAAAACACACACACACACACACACACACACACACACACACAGAAGATGGCTTTTTGGGAGAGGGGGAGGGAAGGATACATGGGCTGATATAAAAACCAAAGATATCACTGAAAGTATTTGTACCATTGCCTCTGGAAAGGGCTTTTTAGTGGGCTTCCATATTGTTCTATATCGTCATCATTGTGACTTCCCAGATGACTTCCCTGGCCACAACTTTCCTATATATGTTGTCTCTATCAGCAGAGTGTAAACTCACTGAGACCAGGGACTACATCACATTGGTATTTGTACATTCAGTAGTTAATACAACAGTACCTGACATGTTGTAAAAACTAAATAAGTGCTATTCATTTATTCATTATGTAAATGTCAAATCTGAAGACATGATGAGAAGGATGAAGAAATGCAGCCACTTATGTTAAAGCATTAAAACTTCAAAAGGTAAGATAAATGAATACTCCTTTTGTTGTTTTCCTTGTTGTTTGTATATGGACCTAGAATCTTTTATGTTGAATGTTCTAAAATTTTGGACTCCTCATTTTAAAGAAAAAGCTAAAGTTTTCTTTTTACCCCATTAATTGTAAAATCTACCTATCACAGAAGAAAAATGTGATATTTGGATACCTGTGTAAGACATGCATTTCACTTTAGACCTCAAATACTCAAGGGAGTTTCATAAATCCATATAATGGGTTTTAGTGTAACACTGTATATTTGGATCTCTAATTTAAGTGACAGATGTGAAAAAAACCCACATGTAGCCAGACAACTCCCTGGTGACTACACAGCTGTGGAAACTACAAAGCTCAAGTCATTTCACCTGAGATTGATATTAACTTTCACTTGGAATACTTTTTCCAGAGCTCCCCCCTTTCTGGTTATGTGATATCACTGTGGGTCCCTTTTAACAATTAAGATGATTCTTGGTTATGACAGGTCTTATGGAGTGAGGGACAGGATGTAGATCAGTAAGTACAATTTTTTAGGGGAAAAAAGAAGAAAGGAAAATAGTTACTGATCAAAAGCAAGTCTTGAGTGAGTTGAGGAGATGGAAGGTTGAAGCGGAGCAGAGAATTTGACAGGGGGAAGCAGATAGGTGATAGCTGGAAATGTAGATGCGTGAAATAAAATGAAGCTGTTGGCAGTGAACATTCACAGGAGGACTAATGTCTGAGATTTAACTGTGAGTTCTGTTTTAAATTTTGGAAAGAGACTGGTCTATTCAGATGACCAGTTCTTAGGACCACTCTGGTACGGAAAAAATATCTTGTAGTGTACTTGGATAAAACACCTGAAGCTTAACTGATACCTATTATGGGGTGAAATGGGGAAAGACGATTAGCCTGGTCCAGAAGCCATATTGTTTCTATGTAGTAAGGGAACTTAGACTTAGCACTCTGGGGGGCAGGTACAATATTTTTGATTAGATAATATGAGTCTAATACCTCATATTCAGGGACTTAATATTTTTATGTAAATAACACAAAAATAAAGTGTTGGAAATCACCTAATAAGTAATCGACATTTGTATTTAAATATTCAATTGTTTCACCATTTCATTATTATTTTAAAAGAGAAATTAGTGCAGGTTTTATTTAAGAATGAATAGATGCTGACACCTAAATAAAGATTTCTCTAGACATGGATAGCTAGGGCATATATGTGTCATATCATACCATTGCAGACTCTCAGAGTTGGAAGATTATTCCAGTCTTCACCAAAATGAAGAAACCAAAACAGTCACCATCCAACCATCACTGAAAGATCTCCTGAAGTGGTTTATCCCACATTTAGGTGGTTCTAGTTATTAGAAAGAGACAGTGTTTCTTGGATAGAGATTTGGCCTTAAAGCCAGGAAGAGCTGGGTTCAAATCTGTTTCTGACACATACTGGCTGTCTAACTCAAGGCATGTCATTTAACATCTCAGTGTTCTGGAAAACTCTAATTTGCAGTGAAGCCTGTATTCATAGAGGCAGTTTCTTTACTTCAGAGTTCCCTATACCAAAGAAATCAGGTATAGTTCCTATCCGTAATTACTAGGAATTTGCTCCTCTGCAGCTTCTACTGGTCCTAGATGCTCTCTCTAGGGCCAAGCAGGACAAGAATAATCGCTCTTCCACATGCTGGTCCTTCCATTACTTGCAGATGGCTGTCCTCTCTTCCCCCTACTGCTCAAGTCTTCAATAGGCTAAATTTCCCCATTTTCTCACAAGGCATTGTTTCTAATCATCTCACCATGTTCTGAATGGCTATAGCACATTCGTATCATTCCCCAAATGTGGTGCCCGCAATTGAACCCTGTACTTTAGATGTGGTCTGACGAAAGTATAGACAAGATCTGAGTTAGCCTGTCAATTTAACACGATGATTTAATTTAACATGATAATTTAACATGATGAATTTCTCTGAAAACAACAATATGTTAAGTGAGACTGTTTAAATGATCAGAACACACTGACAATTTTTGAGAAACATCTAGCTGTGAAAAGACTTTTAAGAAATTAGGGTCATTAAGATCATAATGCACATACACACACACACACACACATTCACTCTCTCCTATACAGTCTTAGGAAAGCTATTAAAAATAGTAGGAGGAAGTAGCTTGTATGATTGCTATTACTTTGATGTTTCACTCTTTTGTCAGCCAAAAGAGTCAAACATAATTCTCACCTTCTGTTTTAACTTCCCTGTTTTGAAAGATTGAAACAAAAACATTTAGCAGTAGAATTAATGTTTCCTCTCTGCCAATGTATCATTTAGACCTTTTTCCAAAGTCCCAGGTTTTTCTAACTCCCATTAGACCATTAACCAAGATTTCTGCCATGCAGCATATCAGAATATAGTGTTTCTCCAACCAGTGGCCTATATAGCTGACTATATTGTTGTATGATAATAAGAGGCAGGCCATTTTAAAGAGCTTATACAAATTACAGTGGCAAGCTATATTTTTTTACTTCTAGCAATGCTTTAAAAAACCCACCATGTTCATTTCCCAACGTTTATCATCTTCCTTTCCAGTAAAGTGAAATCGGCCTCATGATCGTGACTGGTGATGTTTACAACATTTGGCATCTCCTGTGCCCTCTCTGTATGAAGGAGAAGGAGTTATATTTTATCGTCTTTCCTCTGGAACCAGTGTTTAATTTAGTTCAGTTTATTTTTGGTGTTATTTTTGCTTACCTTGTTATATTAGTTTCCTGGGTGTTTTCTTCAGTCCCTATCAGTTCACAGAAATCTTCACAGGTGTCTCTGAATTCCTCATGTTTGTTGTTTTCTGTGGCATAATATAATTTCATTATGTTCATACATCACAGTCTGCTAAGCTGTTCCTCCAACAATGAGCACTCACTTTATTTCTAGGGCTTTTTTTCTTTACCAAAAAAGTAATGCTATGAATATTTTCACTCAGCAATCTTTAAGTTCCCATTACGTAGCAGACACAATGCTAGGTACTGGATGTGCAAAAAGAAAATTGAAATTGTCGCTGTCCTCAATGAACTTACATTATATAAGAGGAAACGACATCTATATAGAAAAGTGAATACAAAATACATATTAACCAAACACATGGTAGTATGGAAGGGGAGACACTGGCAGCTGGCATGATTGGAAAAGGCCTCATGAAGTAGGTAGTGACTGACCTGAACTTAGAAGGAAGGTAGAGCTTCTAAGGGGCAGCTAGGTGGCACAGTGGCTACACTTATCTTCTTGAGTTCAAATCCCAACTCAAACAGTTATTGTGTGACCCTGGGCAAGTCACTTAACCTCATTTGCCTCAGTTTCCTCATCTGTAAAACAATCTGGAAAAGGAAATAGTGAACCACTCCAGTATCTTTGCCAAGAAAACTCCAAATGGGTCACAAAGAGTCAGACAGCACTGAAAATGACTAAATAACAAACAACAAAGTGATTCTAAGAGGTAGAGCTGAGAAGAGAGTGCATTTAGGCACAGGAGACAGCTTGACCAAGGCACAGAGACTAGAGAAGTAGTGCTGTGTGTAAGTAACAGTGAGAAGACCAGTTTGACTAAACCAGAGAGTGTGAAGGGCAGCAATGTACTCAGGGTCTGAAAAGATGGGCTGCAGTCAGGTCTTTGAAGGCTTTAAATGCCAAAGAGGAGTTTGTATTTGATCCTAGAGGTGATAGGGAGACTCTAGAGCTTCTTTAGCAGAGGAATGACGTGGCAAGACCTGTCCTGATGTCACTTGGGCAGCTATGTGGAAGATGTATTGAGGACAGGAGAAACTTGAGGCAGGGAAATCAATTAAGAGGCTATTGACATGGTCCAGGCAAGAGGTCATGAAGACCTAAAATAAAGTGATGGACATGTAAGTAGAGAGAAAGAGACAGAACGAGAGATGCTGTGGATATAGAATTGACAAGGTTTGGCCACTAATGGGCTGTGTAGGGTGAGGAGCTGAGAATCACTCTGAGGCTTCTAATCTTGGTGACTAGAAGGACGATGTTGACCTTGGCATGCCCAATAGAGGCATCAGGTGAGCTGAATTCTTACCCCAGTAAATATAGTTGCTGTTTTGTACAAGGTGTCAAATTTAGTTGACAGATTAAATGTTACAGTATACCTCATTATTCCATCCTTTATTTCTTCATACAATAATGATGGCCTCCAAACTTTATCTGTCTGCATAATTTCGATCCATTTTCTTCAGAGTGCACTCCTTGCACAATTGACTTTTGATGCTAGTTTGTTTATAAGAATATCACATTTCCATGATGAATCAGCTGGTTGCTTTTCAAATTAAGAACAGATACAGTACCTGTTCTGGCAAAGACTAAGAGAAATAATGGACTGCTTAGATCAGCATTGTGTTCTCTTTCCAGTGTTAAACTGACTCCTGAGATCATAAACTGCTTTCCTTAATTTTTATTATTGATCAATTAGTGAAATATTGGGCTCTAGAAAATTCTATAAATTCCCCCATATCATCTCCACTCTAAACTGTTAACGTTTCAGTCATAATTTATAAACAACTCAATTGCTGGAAATTTTTGTTTAGCTTGTAGTTGCCAGAGATTTGGGGAGCTTTTAAGTGCTCCAAACTAAAAACAGTTGGATGATGGTTATTCTTATCTCAAACTTGGAGTGACATTGACTGCTGGACCACCTCCCAGAAAAAGTCGGGCAAATTCCCATGATGCAGTTTCCATGGGTGCAAGAAGTTTCAGTCATGCTGTTCCCTCTCTTCTTCATGTTCACCCTCCAGTCTGCTCCACTTACCACAGGCTCCCTGGCTTCCTAAGCATGATAATCTACTCGATTTCATTCCTCAGTGGTTAGTATACTCCCAGTGACTTTGGCCTTACTTGCTGTTCTTCAAGCAAGACACTCACTATCTTGACTCCATGCATTTTCACTGGCTGTTCCCCATGCCTTGGATGCTCTCTCCTTATCTCTACCTCCAGGTTTCCCTGGCTTCTTTCAAGTCTCAACTAAAATCTTACCTTCTGCAACAAACCCTTCTTGGTTCCCCCTCAATCCTAGTGCATTCCCATTGAGATGACCTCCAATATACCTTCATATATCTTGGTTGTCCATATTTGTTTGCATGCTGTTTCTCATCTGAGTGAGAACCCTTTGAGGGCAGGGTCTGTTTTTGCCTTTCTTTGTATTCCAAGGGCTTAGCACAGTGCTTCAGCATACAGCAGGTGCTTAAAATATGTTTGTTGACTGATTGGTTCAGTCCTCTGGAGCCAAATAGGACAAGTTTAATCCTTCCTCATGTGATAGCCCTTCAGACACTTGAAGGACACTATTGGCTCATTTTCCCCCACCAGTCTTGTTCTAGACTAAACATGCCAGTTCCTTCAACTGATCTGGACTCAATGCACTTCACCATCTTGGTTTCCCCTCTCTGAACACTGTCTAGTTCATCAAGGTCCTTATTATACTGTGGTGCTGAGAATGGAGTACAATACTCTAGGTGACGTATGCAAGGTCACAGTACAGAGGGGTCATCTTCTGCCTCGTCCAAGAGTCTACCTCCATCTTGATGCAGCTCAAGACTGTATTAACTGTCTTGGCTGCCATATCACACAGCTGATTGGGTTCATGAAAGCGATTCCACTGAATCACAAACTTTGACAGATCCAGCGGAGCTATAAAGGCTTTGAGTAAGGTCCAGGGGCTTGATTCTAAGGCTATTGTCTAGATAAGTCAGGTGAAGTTTGGGACAAAATGACAAGGTTTTTGGACTCATATTTAGCTTGGAGTCCACCATGCATATGAGTACTAGGTGATTCTTTCAGAGAGGTTCTCTGAAAGATGTGGTACCAGAGAAGGGCACCAAAAGGGAAGAGGAGGGGAATAATTTAAAAAGACTGACATTTCCTGGAGTCAGACTAATTTTTTCCTTCCAAGGTCTGAAACTGATTTTCATGTTGTAAAAGTTGATAAACTTCCTTATGCCTCAACTTCTCCATATGAAAAGTGGATTCACTCTAACCTTTAGAGACTATACTGTTTCAATGGCAGATTCAAGTCTTCCAGTTGAAAATTTGTAAGTGACCACATTTGTCCTGAAAAAAAAGAGATTCTACATATCACAGAGATTTAATCATTCTTGCATAAACCATGCCAGGTTTGGGGGGGAAAATAGACAGTAGCCAGCAAAATTTAAAATGTTTGTTTAGGATGATTTTTTTAAGGTTGCTAAAAAACAATTAGTTACTCCTATTTTTTTGACTGGCTTTTTATCATGTTTTATAGCCCATTGCATAATTTAGGGGAAACAAAAGAAAATGTAAAGCAGAGGGACATGCTGTGTGGTCTCATAAAATATTATTAGATTCAGAAAGGAAATGTGACATCAAAATAAATTTACGTGCTAGAGCACTTACTTGTAAGAGTGTTTCCTCTGGAAATTAATTACAATTGTTTATGGCCTAACCAGGTGTTCCTCAATAGAGATGGGAAACTAAATGGCACTCTTCAATTGACCTTTTTACCTAGTCTTGACATTAATCTGGAAGCATTGCAGAATCAACAGCCAAATAGCTGTATGTCACTGTTGATTTGGAAATATTTTCAGATCTTGTAAATGCTTCCTCTTTGCATTACTGATGTCTATTAACTGCCAAATGCCATAGGTGGACATCCTAGACTTTTGAGTTAGAAGGTACCTAATGGTCATCCATTTCAACCTCCCACTGAGCATGAGAATTCCTCCTTTAGCACTCAAGTTCAGGAATATTTTTTACAGCATTTTGCTAATACTGGCCTCTACTTGACTACTTCTAGGTATGAAAGATTCGTTCTCTTATGAGGCTATCAATTCCATCATTAGACAGCTCTAATTAGAAAATCCCTGCTTATACTGAGCTGAAATCTGCATCTGCATAAATTTTGTTGGCCATAATTCTACCTTCTGGAAGGAAGGATGGAAACAAGCATTTATTAAGCATCTACTATGTGCCAGGCACTATTATCCTAAATATTTTACTAATATCACATTTTATTCTCACAGCAATAAATCTATTTTACAGTTGAAGAAACTGAGGTAGACAGAGATTACTTGCTCATGGTCACATAGCCAGTAGGTGGGATTTGAACTCAAGTCTCCCTGACTCCAGGTACCTACTGGCCACCTAGGTGAGATACGTAGTAGATTTTGGAGTATCACAGAGCAAGTCTACATTTTTATGTGACAGCCTTCAAAATATTTGGCCACAATTATCATGTATCCCTTAATGTTCTAAGGTTCAGGAGGCAGTTTCAAACTAAAAGTATATTTCCAATACAATCCAAGTAGGGACAACACATTTTTCAAAAGGACCAAAATGCAACCTTAGTTCTTTAGTGGTTAGTTCTTAGTTCTGTCAAATAGTGGCTGCCCATACTGGAGGAAGTAGGCTCCATTGTGGAAAATCTTATTGAAAAGTAAAGGAAAAGTAAACCTTCCCACATATTTAAAGGCCTATAAATTTAGAACTGGACGGCAGTCCTGAGTAAAGAATACCGACGTTTTAAGTGAAACATTTGCTGGCAAAGTGGCCGTCGAAAGTGGTTATTGAACACCTTGCAAGGGAGCAAATTGTGGACTCGAGGTCTTTCTTATATTTCGTAGCAAAGCCAACTTCCATTGATACCAGCTCTATGTCAACCCCTTTCTGCAGCCATTTGTGAAAAGGGATGTGATGTGAGATTGACGACTTAAATACTTCATCAATCAATGCTTTAGCCAATGTGTTGTTCAGTGATTGGTGGAAAATTCAAGTAATCCATCTTACCCCATCACCCTGTTCTCTATTCTCTTCAGGTATTTTCAATTTTTTTCTCCCTCTTATTTGTTCACATTCACTAGAGTCTGAGGCAGCAGCAGCTGGGCCAGGAGGGGAGGGCCTGCAGCTATCTTAAAAGAAAAAAGAAAAAAAAAACCTAATCATCTCAATAAAATTATAATAGACAGAGTGCTCTCGAATGAATTGAACTTTTCATGTTCCTAGAAGTAGATGCGATGTATAAGACTAAAAAAACACAGGAAGAGATAGGCGTGGTTTATGTTATCGTTCCTAATTAAGTACTTCAAGCATCTTTAAAAATTCTTTATGTAGTCAGAGATAAAAGTTATTAGCTTTAGAGGAAATAATAAATGCCACTAAATAAACAGGGTAAAGAAAGGGCAGAGGGAATCATATTAATTGGAGGTAAGAAAACTGTATCTTGGTATTTTTTGAGTACTAGACATTTCCTAGGTTGGCAAGAGGTAAAAGAAATTGTGCCAACTGAACATGATGGAAATCACTGTACCATAAGAAATGATGGATATGAAAAATGCAGGGAAGCATGAGATGACTTAGGTGAATCAATATAAAGTGAAGTAAGAAGAACCAGGAAAACAACATACATCATGACCACACCAATATTAATGGAAAGAATGCCAACCACAGCAAAAATTGAACACTGTCTAATTTTAATGATCATGCTTAAGACCAAAGAAAATACATGAGAATGCTTCTTCTTATCCTTCCTTTCAGAGGTGGGGGACTATGGATATGGAATTCCATAGATATTGTTGGATTTGCTCGATATGTTGTCTAGCTCTCGTTTTTTTAAAAATTTTGTTTCATTTTACGTTTTATTCTTTTTTATAAAGCGTTGTTTTCTGCTTCAAGGGGTAAAGAAGAATGTACTGGGAAATGAAGGTAATGGTGAAAATAAAAGATATTTATATTTTAAAAAGTGGGCCTTTATTTTTCTGTTTAGTAGGATCAGGTTAAAATCCAAAGTTTGAAGCTATGTCTACTGAAAAGTTTTTTTTTTTTTTGATAAGGTTGTGGGAGCAGTTATTCTCTATTAAAAAGTGACTATAGTGGTAGGAAGTAATTTTCCCTCCGGTGGTATATGCCATTCTTTTAACAACTACCATAATTCAGTATTGAGATTTCACAAGGTGTTCCCAAAGAGACTTCCCCCAGAAGCTATGTGGTACAGCAGATCAATCACCAAACCTAGAAGACCTGGGTTCAAAATCTGCCTCAGCCACTTACCCTGAGCTAAGTCACTATACTTATATGAGCCTTAGCTCCCTCACTTGTTAAAAAGATATTTAATAATATTTACCTCATAGAGTTAAGGTGAAGCTCAAGTAAGAAAATGCTTATAAAGCTATTTCTATACATTAATACCCTTAATAAGGTGAGGTATCCTTATTGTTATTGTAATTATTACTACTACAGGGACAAGGACCCTGTTTGTGATTAATGAATTGATTGCTTGCCCATGATTTGAGTCACTTGGCCCAGTCTTAGACCAAGGCTCACTAGGCCAGAATTTTAATCCTTAGTTAGATGCTTGAGCTTAGTGAAAAAATAGACCATTTGTGGTATGTTTCTTTTTTCCTTCTGATTTGTAAAACTGTTGTAAAGCTAGCCAAAAAAAAGGTGAGCCAGAGTAAGTGAAAATGGTACTTTGGGTAATTAATCTTTTATTTGAGCCTTTGGGTAAAGTTCAGGGTCAGTTCATATTTTATCCAAATGAGCCCACAGCTTATTTATTCCAAGAATTAGATTAACCACAGGGGTCACTTCCGAATTCACTGTGCACATCCACACTTCTTATTCCCTGCCAGAGCCCAGATGTGGGGCGCGGTTTGGGAATATGATACTAAAACCTGAGAAAGTGTAAATGAAGGAAATTTGTGGTTCTAGGAGTTGATTTTTCCCCCTTCTTTTGAATCAAATAGCTTTTCCCTTACCCTAGTTAGTGCTTTTTTGTCATTTGCTTTTTTCATTCACTTTAGGCCTGATCTTCAGAAAGCTCAATTAAAGGAACAGCTCCCCCAGGTAAAGCTCCTCAAGGCTCTGTGTGTAAAACCATCCTTTCCAGGGAAGGCCTTCAGCAGACGCCTGGGCCTCAGTATGAGTTTAGAGGATCCCTTCAGTCCCCGGACACTTTATTTCTGTTGGCACTCCCACTGCATCAATTTGATATAGCACTTTTCAGCTATGTTCTAGCTACTGTGGTTTCACCTTATAGAATTCCCCCAGTGCACATGGATATGGATGGATGCCTGCTATGAAAGAGGGAAAGGGCCAAGTAGAAAGTCTCACTGTAAGTCCAAAGCAAAGAAAAAAAGCTTAGTAGCCTTGGCCACAAGTAGCCTGGAACTTTTTTGTTTTGTTTTGTTTTTATAAATGTATTTATTTAACATATTTAGTTTTCAGCATTGATTTTCACAAGAGTTTGGATTACAAATTTTCTCCCCATTTCTACCCTCCCCCCGACTCCAAGATGGCATATATTCTGGTTGCCCTGTTCCCCAATCAGCCCTCCCTTCTGTCACCCCACTCCCCTCCCATTTCCTTTTCCCTTCCTTTCTTGTAGGGCAAGCTAAATTTCTATGCCCCATTGACTGTGTATCTTATTTTCTAGTTGCATGCAAAAACTTTTTTTTGTTTGTTTTTGAACATCTGTTTTTAAAACTTTGAGTTCCAAATTCTCTCCCCTCTTCTTTCCCACCCACCCTCCCTAAGAAGTCAAGCAATTCAACATAGGCCACATGTGTATCATTATGTAACCCTTCCACAATACTCATGTTGTGAAAGACTAACTATTTGTTTTGTTTTTAAACCTCAATAGTGAGTACTTAAACAGTAGATATGTTGTCTAGCTCTCATGTTTTTTTTAATTTTGTTTTGTTTTACATTTTGTTCTTTTTTTATAAAGGATTGTTTTCTGCTTCAGTTTTTGTCGCTCAGTCATTTCACATGTGTCTGACTCTTTGTGACCCCATTTGGGGTTTTCTTGGCAAAGATACTGTAGTGGTTTGCCATTTCCTTCTGCAGCTCATTTTACAGATGGGGAAACTGAGGCAAACAAGGTTAAGTGATTTTCCCAGGGTCACAAAGCTACTAAACGTCTGAACCCAGATTTGAACTCAGAAAGGTGAGTCTTCCTGACTGTAGACGGGGAACTGTGCCATCTACCTGCCCCCAAGCAACATTAAGTTAATCATAACAATAGTTTTCTACCTTCCCACCCCTTGTAGTCACCAGTGCCCAGAGTGGGGAGTAGAAGGAGAGGTCCATCTCTATTGCCATTTTACCTGATCCTAAAGCCAGATTTTCTCTCTAGTTCAATACTCTATTTTAAATTCTCCTGCATTTCTCAGTGTTTCTATTGACTTTGCTGAGGGTCCACAAGCAATATTCACAGTATTTACTTTGGTGCCACACTGAAGACTCTGAGAGGGAACTCCAGCGTGATCATTACCAGATCAAACCAGGAGGAGAGGCCCAATCAGGATGTCTCAGCTTATTTGTCTGGATGTGATGCGATGATTTGATTTTTGGATTTTTTTGGGGGGGAGTAGTGTAAGGTGGGGAGAGTTTGAATTATTTCTTCCCTCCCCACCCAAAAAAGCTAAGTGTGTCTTACTGTGTGCTTTCAGATGCTTTAGCACCTTCTTTAAAAGGCTAATAAACTGAAGGGAGGAGATTAAGTCATTATTTTTAGTTTTGAGAAAATGATGGTTTTGTTTTTAAATGATTAAAATGTAATTATTTGTACTATTGATGAGTTAGGTGTTAGAGACAACATCAATACAGATCGTGCAGGGTATATACAGACAGTTTTGGAATTCAGGCTTGGGTTGGTTGTACACAGTATTGATGCTAGTGACTATCTCCATTCTAATTCACATAATGGATGGGGACTTAAATACAATATGTGGAAAATTAGTACTGAATTGCCAGCAAGGTAAAGCATGGCTATAGTCCCTGCTATGAGGGAGTCAGTGGGCTAAATTGATTTGGAATCCATGCTAAATTTGCAAATATGGCAAATCCCTAGGAGCAGGAGAGTTCCATGAAAGTGGGCCCAGAAGTATCACCTGCATTTTTAGCTGTAGAGAGATGTGGAGACCCAGTCTTAGGGAAAAAGAAAAAATAATAATAATGCTGGGGAAGCTAGCCATTATTTATTTATAGACTAAGTTTACTTATTTTTAATTTGTTAAAAATATCAAGCTTTCCAGGGCATTTAATTATAGGATTGGGTTCTAGGCTTTAAAATAGAGCTGCTGATTAATAGTGGAACAATTACTTTGACTTAGGGGGAAAATGTGAATATCCTGATGAAAGTATGTATCACCTCGACTGTTAAGATATCTGATGATTTTCTTTTTTAATCAAACGGTTTCTTTTACAGCCAATAACATAATATGGTTACTAAGATCATGAATCGACTATTAGCCCTTTAATGTGACCCTAAAAATATTTGAGTTAACTCCTTTCAGATGACCTCAGGTAGCCATGCTAGTCTATCAATGAATCCTTGCCAATGGACTAGGGGTTGTACTAAAAACAAAACAGAACAAGAAATTAGTATGATAGCTAAATAAATACCATAATGGTACTTTTTAATGGAGTGATAACACATGATAGAAATGTTGAAAAATTCACCATAGGTAAAAACAATACGTGGCTATGAGAGCTGTGTGGCTTAAGTCTATGGAGAACGAAGACATATAAAAGAAAAGTTTTCTTGACAGTTGGAATTGTCTCATACTCCAGATAGATATCAGAGACAGCGCGACACAGAGCAGTGGAGTCAAACTAACATAGATACACGAGGGTCCCTGAGGGGTTACATTGTTGTAGTTCAGTCATTTTCAGCCATGTCTGACCCTTTGTGACTCCATTTGGGGTTTTCTTGATAGAGATACTTGTGTAGTTTGCCATTTCCTTCTCCAGATCACTTTGCAGATAAGGAAACTGAGGCAATCAGGGTTAGGTGACTTTACCAGGGTCACACAGATAATTAAGTGTCTGAGGCCAGATTTGGTCTTAGGAAGATTTGTCTTCCTGACTCTAGGCTTGTCCCTCTATTCATTTTACCACTTGGCTACCTGAAGGGCCATAGGCTGACTTAGAAAACCACGTTAACATTACCTGCATTCAATTGTATTTTTATTTATTTTGTTAAATATTTCCCAATTAGGTTTTAGTCTGATTCCAGTTGTACCTTAGGGAGTCTTGTGGCTGTAACTGTTTGACACCTCTGGCAGAGAGGAAAGAGCTAGCCTTGGAGTCTTGCGTATGCATCCTGCCTCTGCCTTTGGCTAGTTTTGTCACCTTGAGAATTTCATTTAGCTTCAATTTCCCCATCTATAAAATGATCACAGTACAGACTGCTAAAATGTCTGTCTTGAGGCATGTTGGATAAAGGTTAGCTTTGGAGTCAGGGGGACATGGATACAAGTGCCATCTGTGACACCCATGCTAGTTGTGAGTCCATGACCTTGTTATTTCGACACCTTCTGCCCTAGGCAACTCTCTAAGACAACATATTCCAAAGGACTTACTGATTCATGTTGGTGAAGGGAGTCCATACACTGGGATATCCCTATACTGATGAAATCTGAAATCATAGAGCTGGGGAAACAAACAACCCAAAACTCCAACAACTTACCTCTGCAGCTCTATTATGAAGCTTCAATTTAAAGTGATTCATAGATACTAGCTATTATTAATGTTTTTGGAGCTGGAAAATCTTTCAGTTTTTAGAGAGTACCCAAAGTTGGTAGGTTTCATTAATGAGATTATATTAAAGTATATAAATGGTACTGAGAAGGCTGGAAATCATATCATGCGGCTATTAGTTGAAGGAACTAGAAGAGCTTAGCTTTGGGAAGAAAAGATTTGGCATGAAACACGATCCTTATCTTCAAATATTTGGAGGCTTATCATATTGGAAATGGGTTAGACTCGTTTTGCTTAGCCCCAGAAAGAATTATGATGGATGAGTAGAGTCTACTGGGAGGCTGATTTCAACTCAGTGTCAAGAAGAAGAAATGATTAGAACTGACCCTAAAATGAAATGGTCTTGTTTAGGTAATGAGTTCCCTGTCATTGGAGGTGCTCAAGGACAAGTGGCATTCCTTGGCAAGGATATTGTAAAGGGAATTAATTATTGGGTAGGGAATTCCATTCAAGTCAACAAAATAACTATTAAACAGCTTCAATGTTTGAGGCATTGGGGACAAAATACTCAACAATTCCTGTCTTCAAGGAACTTACATTATACTGGAGGGGTTATTAAACATACATAGAAAAATAAATCTAAAGTAATTTCAAATAAGAAAGAGCTCTAACGACTGGGAGATCAGAAACATCTCTCCATAGGAAGTTGGACTGGATTATGCATCTTCCAGCTCAGGGATTCTTTGACTTCTAAGTTTCATATATTGCCAGGAATTTCATAGGATCATAGGATTTGAAGTTGGTAGGACTCAGAGATAATCCAGTCCAATTCTTTTATTTTATAATTGTGAAAATTGAAACCCAGAGAGATAAAGTTCTAGCTTAGTGGGTTTGAATTCTAACCCAGGTATAACTGTATGACCATTAGTAAATCACTTAAACCCATACTCTCTGAACCTCAGTTTCCTCATCTATTTAATGGGAATAATATTTGTATTATAAGCATCATAAGGCAGCTGTGAGAAGACCACTTTGTAAATCTTAAAAATTTTAATGGGATTTCACCATAATTTCTTCTCATAACATCCCTGTACCTTGTAGAGGAATGGACATTATGCTCATCTATTCATAGATAATTAAACTTAGGTACAAAGAGGTTAAGTGACACCAATGAGTGCTATGTAAAGGACCACATGGAAAAGAAAAGAAAATAGAGTTCAGGTCATTGGCTCTTACTTTTTGTCAGTTAGACTAGGCTGCCTCATTATGGTAAATATATGTATAGGAATATCATCCAAGAAAGCCTTTCCTCTACTTAAATTTGAATTCTACTAAGCTTTCAATATTTTATTACTAAAGATAAAACATGTACTTTTTGAAATAAATTGGACTTTGATTTTTCTCATGTTAATATTAATATAATGTGATATAGCCATAGATGGTTAATATCTAGAACAGGGCTGTCCAACCTTAAGTTTTTACTGAAACAATAGACAGTATATTTTGATTTGCCATTTTAGGGAGAGCTCTGTGGTAGCTTGGTTTCATTTACTAAAGAAAGCTTATAGATAGGCCGCATAAATAGAACTGTGGGCTACATGCAGTCTGTGGGCTGCATTTTAGACAGCCGTGATCTACAACACAGCACGTAAATTACTTCTTTCTAAAAAAATCATTATTTATTTATTTAATATTTTTAGTTTTCAGCATTGATTTTCACAAGAGTTTGAATTACAAATTTTCTCCTCATTTCTACCCTCCCCCCAACTCCAAGATGGTGTATATTCTAATTGCCCCGTTCCCCAGTCAGCCTTCCCTTCTGTCACCCAACTGTTCCCCATCCTCTTTTCCCTTACTTTCTTGTAGGGCAAGATAGATTTCCATGCCCCACTGCCTGTATATCTTATTTCCTAGTTGCATGCAAAAACTTTTTTTTGAACATCTGCTTTTAAAACTTTGAGTTCCAAATTCTCTCCCATCTTCCCTCCCCACCCACCCTCCTTAAGAAGGCAAGCAATTCAACATAGGCCACATGTGTATCATTATGCAAAACCCTTCCACAATACTCATGTTGTGAAAGACTAATAATATTTTTCTCCTTCCTATCCTATCCCCCTTTATTCAATTTTCTGCCTTGACCCTGTCCCTTTTAGAAAGTGTTTGCTTTTGATTACTTCCTCCCCCTATCTGCCCTCCCTTCTATAGTTCCCCCTTTTTATCTCCCTCCTTGTTTTCCTGTGGCATAACATACCCACTTGAGTGTGTATGTTATTCCCTCCTCAGATCAAATCCTATGAGAGCAAGATTCACTCATTCCCACTCATCTGCCCCCTCTTCCCTTCCTAAAGAACTGCTTTTTCTTGCCACTTTTATGCGAGATAATCTACCCCATTCTATCTCTCCCTTCCTCCCTCTCTCAATATATTTCTCTCTCATCCCTTAATTTGATATATTTTTTTAGTTATCATCCCTTCATATTCAACCCACCCTGTGCCCTCTGTCTATATATATATATATATATATATATATATATATATATATATATATATATATATATATATATTCCCTTCAGCTACCCTGATACTGAGGTTTCATGAAGTATACACATCATCTTTCCATGTAGGAATGTAAACAAAACAGTTCAACTTTAGTAAGTTCCTTATGATTTCTCTTTCTTGTTTACCTTTTCACGCTTCTCTTGATTCTTGTGTTTGAAAGTCACATTTTCTATTCAGCTCTGGTCTTTTCACTGAGAAAGTTTGAAAGTCCTCTACTTTGTTGAAAATCCATATTTTGCCTTGGAGCATGATACTCAGTTTTTCTGGGTAGGTGATTCTTGGTTTTAATCCTAGCTCCATTGACCTCTGGCATATCATATTCCAAGCCCTTCAGTCCCTTAATGTAGAAGCTGCTAGTTCTTGTGTTATCCTGATTATGTTTGCACAATACTCAAATTGTTTCTTCCTGGCTACTTGCAGTATTTTCTCCTTGATCTGGGAGCTCTGGAATTTGGCAATAATATTCCTAGGAGTTTTCTTTTTGGGATATTTTTCAGGAGGCAATCAGTGCATTCTTTCAATTTCTATTTTGCCCTGTGGCTCTAGAATATCAGGGCAGTTCTCCTTGATAATTTCTTGAAAGATGGTATCTAGGCTCTTTTTTTGATCATGGCTTTCAGGTAGTCCAATAGTTTTTAAATTATCTCTCCTGGATCTATTTTCCAGGTCAGTGGTTTTTCCAATGAGATATTTCACATTGTCATCCACATTTTCATTCCTTTGGTTCTGTTTTATAATATCTTGATTTTTCATAAAGTCACTAGCTTCTACTTGCTCCAATCTAATTTTTAAGGTAGTATTTTCTTCAGTGGTCTTTTGGACCTCCTTTTCCATTTGGCTAATTCTGCCTTTCAAAGCATTCTTCTCCTCATTGGCTTTTTGGAGCTCTTTTGCCATTTGAGTTAGTCTATTTTTTAAGGTTTTGTTCAGTATTTATTTCAGTATTTTTTGGGTCTCCTTTAGCAAGTCATTGACTTGTTTTTCATGGTTATCTCGCATCATTCTCATTTCTCGTCCCAATTTTTTCTCTACTTCTCTAACTTGCTTTTCCAAATCCTTTTTGAGCTCTTCCATGCCCTGAGACCAGTTCATGTTTTTCTGGGAGGCTTTTGATGTAGGCTCTTTGCCTTTGTTGACTTCTTCTGGCTGTATGTTTTGGTCTTCTTTGTCACCAAAGAAAGATTCAAAAGTCTGAGTCTGAATCCGAGAGTGTTTTCGCTGCCTGGCCATGTTCCCAGCCAACTACTTGACCCTTGAGCTTTTTGTCAGGATATGACTGCTTGTAGAGTAGAGAGTACTTTGTCCCAAGCTTGAGGGGCTGTGCTGTTGTTTTCAGAGCTATTTGTGCACAGCAAGCTCAGCCACACCAGCGCTCCTCCTCCCCCATAACCACCAACCTGGGCCATGACTCAGATCTAAGCAGGCTCTGCACTCCTGCTCTGATCCGTGGCTTAATTCCTCCCACCAGGTTGGCCTGGGGCTAGAAGCAACTGCAGCTGTAGTTCTGTAGCTGCACCTCCTCCGCTGCCCCTGGAGCAGTGGCCGAACTGCAAACTACTTTCACTCTGTGCCCTGCAGTTTTTCCCACTAACCTTCTCTGTTGTCTTTGGTGTTTGTGGGTTGAGAAATCTGGTAACTGCCACAGCTCACTGATTCATGGCACTAGAGCCTGTTCCACCCATCTCCTGGTTTGGTTGGTCCGGTCGCAGCACACACTGGGCTCTGCTCCCCTCCACTCCCAGCTCCATGTGACAGACCTTACCCAGCAACCTTCCAGGCTGTCCCGGGCTGGATCCTTGCTTCCCTCTGCTATTTTGTGGGTTCTGCAGTTCTAGAATTTGTTCAGAGCCATTTTTATTGGTGTTTGGAGGGTCCTGGGGGAGAGCCCTAAGCAAGTCCCTGCTTTCCAGTTGCCATTTTGCTCTGCCCCTCCTCATTTCCACATAAATTACTTCTTATAAGGTTAGTGAGAAATAAGATCTTCCCCACCCATCAATAGGCCTCATGTGGAGTCCATTAAGGGAAGCTTGCTTGTAGGAAGGCATACACACCTCTTGTTAATTTCTAATTAGGCACTGAGACTATTGGCTGAAAGAGTATATATTCTGAGAGGTGGGTTTTTGCTTTGGCGGCTCCCTTATGAGAAAGATATGATTCCCTTATTGAGACTCTGAATGGCTGTATGTTCAGAGCTTCCCAACTCCTCAGAGGTAAAGGCTTTCTACACCAGTGGTGAATGTAAACTACATACACACACACACACATATACATACACACACATACATATATACATATAGATAGATAGATAGATAGATAGATAGATAGATAGATAGCAGTTTTGCTTTGATTCAGGCAGAAGAGTCCTATCTGTTGGTCTTTATTTCTCTTCTCTGTATTTTTTCTGTTTAATTAAAGAAGATTGTTGACCCCCAAAACAGCTGTCTTTCCTAGTAAAGCAGATAAAGTAACCCTCACTAGCAGCCATCCTGGGTGTGCCAGTGTGTTTTCCATTACACTTCTATACTGCAAAGGATTTAGAAGAGGACAAACTGGATGGCAAATCAACAAATATGTGTCAAATACTTACTGTGTGCCAAGCAATGTGCTAAGGGCTGGGGATACACAAAAAAGGGACCAAAACAGCAAAGTTTTGATTTGGTATGATATAAGAATCAGTATATGAATTGAACTAAGGATTCTTAGGAAGGACTGTCTAAGCTATCATCAAATATTTGAAGGACTCCCACATGAAAGAGGCAATGGTTTGTACTTGTCTCCAGAAGAGCAGAGAGAGAATGCAGAAGTCACGGAAGACACCTAGGTTTTCTAGCCTGGGTGACTAGAAAGATGGTGGTGACCTCCATAGTAATAGAGAAATTACAAAGAGGGGAGAGTGGGGATAATAATGACTTCTGTTCTGGATATGTTGGGTTTAAGATGCCTATGGGACATCCATATGTAGATTGTCGTTAGGCAGTTGGAGATGTAAGGCTAGAGGTCAGGAGAAAGATTAGGGCTGGATCAGAAGACTGGAAGTCATCCTTTCTTAAACGTCCCTTGCCTCTCACCCTCCTCTCACTAATATAAGAACCTTGCCTGATATTTTACTGCAAAACTTTAAGCTCTTCATGGAGAGCTTCTTCTTCTCCCTTCCTCCTCATCTCACATTGACTCAGATGTCTTCTGCCACTATCTACTCCTTCACCCTTGTCTCACAAGAAGTGTTGCTTCTTACCAAGGAAAACCCCTCTACATGCAGAATTGATCTCATTTATAGGTGTTTAATTGTTGTTCATCCTTCATTCTGAAAGAAGACCAATGACATCATTGGGGTGATGTCTTAAGCGGTGCGTGAATTAGATTTAAGTGAGGCTTAAGACTCTCCTCCAGTCTTCAAAGTCTAGCGGCAAGGTGAAAGTCAAGATGACTGGGAATGACCCACAATGCAGTGGATGACCTCGGCCTTTCTAAATTATAAAGGGTTTGGAGTTGCAATACCGGCTGTGTTTGTCCTTTGTTTTTGAAGAAGACCATGGCATCAAGAAATGATGACATGACCTGCAGTTGACTTTGATTTGAGTGAGGGAGTGCTGTGTAAGGTCACCAGTCTCACTTTCTCCTCCAGATCCATCTGGATTCAGTGACCTGATATTCCTCAGGATGACTAGAGATGACCCAGGATACAATAGGAGACCCTGGCCCTTTTAGGCTAAGGCCTTTTCACGTACTAACTTAGAGTGAGGTAATGCCCATTCAGTGAATAGGCCTCTTTAAGAAGTGAGTCAAGGGATGGCCCCTTTAATTAGAAAAAAAGAAAAAAAATCAAGCTGGGAGGGGAAGATATTCAGGGCTGCTATTCCAAAGAGAAACAGTTACCATTGACATTCACTTTGAGCCAGGGGGGCCCAAAATACAGCTATTAAGTGAAGCTTGGGCAGGAACCTATTATGGTCCAATCTACGAGATTCAGACTGAGAAGTGTGGAATGACAATGGATTATGATTATATAAAAATTTCAGAGCTTGTGAACATGAAATGTGGAACATTGGTGGGTAATGGTAAGGTTTTTTAGTAGCTGTGGTAGGAGTGGAGGAGTAGGTCAGGGCAATGAGGAAATTGAAGAATTCAGAGGTTAGGGCATTTGAGCAAGTGTCAATATATATCTTGCAGTACTCTAATATGAGGGCCAGAGTTGGCGGGAGAGAAAGATTGAACTAGGCACTGAAGTCACTGAGGAAGGATGCATGGAAGTTACCTTTTGAGCTTGCAACTGACTGCATCTGTGTTTCTGATCTGGTCATTCCAAAAGTGCTGTTTGTGCTTGGACCAAATCCCAGTAAGGTCAAGCATATGATCACCTCCAACAGATAAAGTAAAAATAATAAATTTATATGGGGTTTCTCATAGATACCTCAGCTACCTAATTTTCTGTCTAGTTTGAATTATGTCAGTATCCAAATGCAGAAAAAACTTCATTGGATTTAATAGCACCCTCTCTTCATAGAAACATTTCATTCAAATGCTTTGTAACAGGCATAGAGTACCATTAAAAAATTTACATTATGTCAGAAATAATTAAAAGCCTTCATCAGAAATGTGATAGTTAAATCAACTCATACTCACGTCATTACAGAGAAACTTAAGTGTTTTATTCCTTAGGGGGTTATTTTCACTGAATTAACTGGTTAATAATGAGTCAATAGTAGGGTTGGTGTAGACTAGTCAAATCATTTTTGCATGTTTTCTTTCATCCATCCCTCTCTTCCTATCCCTCTCTTATACTGGTATTTTTTCCTACCCCCAAAGAATGTTCTGACCACCTTAGATTCAGGGCCCTTGCCGGCAATTCCCTACCAAATTTTTCTTTCCCCATCACTGAAACTTCAGAGGCTAAATCAACAGTACTAGAAATCGCTAGAATCTACTTTGGTGGTCTAACTTCTCCCCAGAACAACCAGCAGATATTGGGGCCATTCCAAGAAAGAAAACAGACATAGACTGTACTTGCCCTGGACAAGTGGATGGTTCAAACTGTAAGCCAACTTTCCCACCGTATTCAGCTGTCCCTCTTCAGTAGATCCGTTCAATCTCCGTCTTCTAAGGAAAATGAGGTACAAAAAAAGTCTTCCCCCTGCAGTCACAGCTGCAGAGTTTAAATGAGTTGTATTCAACCACAAGCCCATTAGCTCCTAAACCAAGCTGATTTACATTAAAGATTATTAGTTCCATTTTATAGATGGGGAAACTTGAGGCATAGAGTGGCCAAATGACTTAGTCAAGGATAACCCTGCAAATTAGCTCACCCTCGGGAGCTAATTATTAAGCGGTGTTCTGTGCCTCGGGTCTATGTTTTTAACCTTTGGTTTGCTAGTAAAATGTTGAACAAATTCTCCTGCTCTTCTTCAAATACCATATGTGTTTTAGGTGAAACTATTCTGCATGGGTTAATTGGACCAGTTCATCAGGTACTTCTTAGAAAAGTGAAATTGAAAAATATGTGTGTACATATATATATATATATATATATATGCATTTCAAAAAATGTATATATATATATATATATATATATATATATTTGAAGTATTGACAATTGAAATTTAGTTTTGGTTTTTTTTGGGGGGGGGTTGTTTTTTGTTTGGGTTTCTTACTGCTTCATTTTTACAACTATTAGCTGCCAACAATGTAACTGCTAATTTTAACAGTTAAATTTACAGTTTTAAACAGTTTTTATGATGCCCAACTACATCAACTTGACAAGTCTACTGCTAAAATAACTGTTTAAGCACTACATTTGTAGTCAAAAACCCTCTTTGTCACTGCTAAATTGACTCACTTCAACTGCTATTTATTGTTAAAAATCATTTTTTAAATTGCAGAGTGAGAACATAGCAGTTTCTGTCACTTTGAAATGAAGTCACTTGAACTGTTTGGAATATACATAGTCATGTTATGTTTTTAATGGGGACTCTTATGAAGGGGGGGATCCTGCATTACATTTACAATGCACACCATTAGGGTGATTTATGGTGGAACCCCCAATTTATTACCTGTGTCTGTGCATCCAGATGCCAGTAACCTGAGCCTATGGAAAGGTACAGTTTGTTTTTCTCAGTTTCCAATCCTCGATTTAGGATATAGCGAATTTCCCTTCCCTCTCACAGCTCTCATTATCTTGGAAAATATATAAATTTAGTTTAAGAATGATCAAACACATGATTATAATTAGGATAATTTAGAATTTGTGGTGAGCATCTTATTTCAGTACAATAGAGGATGTCAGGTAGGTTTTAGTATTTTAGCAAAGCCCAGAAATACATCATTTGAATGAGTCCTCAGACAAATGAGGGGTGGGGGAGTCTTATTTGAACTTTCTAAAATTTAGAATACCCATCTAATAATATAGAGCCTATTATTTTATTTATATGATATTATGTAGTTTAAAGCTGTCAGCTCACATAGTAGTGAGACCGATTATTTTTTTTCCTTGAATATAACAAAGAAATCTTCTTTGTTCTGCCTACAAGTCATCACAAAAAAAAAAAGATTTTGCTAATTTTATTCACTTTTTCCCTGATCATTTTAGTATTGGGGAACATTTTTGAACTTTGGCTAAACATATCAATTATTGTGAAGTGCATTCTTACAAATAAGTACAAATTATATAGATATAGTGGGTTGAGTACTAGAGTAAGGAGGTATGGGTTCATAACCTACCTTGCACACTTACGAGTTGTGTGAACTTAGACATGTCACTAAACTTCTCAAGGACTCAGTTTCTTCATTTAGAAAATAGGGATAATAATAAAACCTCACTTGGTTGGTTTGAGGATCCTATAAAGGAATACTATATAAAAACAATTTAACTTTAAGGTGCTATATAAATGCCACCCATTAATTAGAGGTCAGCTAGGTGTTCCTGGGCTTGGAATCAGGAAGACTCAACTTTGCGACCTCAGTTCTGGCCTCAGAGGCTTACTAGCTGTGTGGCCCTAAGCAAGTCACTTAACCCTGTTTGCTTCAGTTCCTCACCTGTAAAATGAGCTGGAGAAGGAAATGACAAATCACTTCAGCATCTTTGCCAAGAAAATCCCAAATGGGGTCACCAAAAGTCAGACATGACTGAATGGCAACAAATATGGTATTGTGTACATGACTAATATACAAATTAACTCATATTGTGGAATGAGCTGGATTTATAATTAGGAAAAACTGATTTGCGTTCAAATACTGCCTTTGATACCTACTCTCTGTCTCACAATGCACAAGTTATTTAATTTTTTAAAAATTCTTGATGTCTTCATCTGTAAAATGAGATAACACCTATTATACCTACCTTACAAGGAGAGAGATGAAAAATGGTGTAAATTGCATCAGAAACCTTGAATTTTCTCCACGAATGTCAGCAATTATTAAGTTAGGAAATGGATATTTTTCTTCTCATTCATTCTCTTGATTTGGGTGTTTGGGGCTTGACATTTTTCATAGGTATTTTGGACCACTCAGTAAGAAATAATCATTTTCACAGTGTGAATTATATTCTTCTTATCAAGGATTTCTGTTTTATCACAGATGATTTCATAACTTGGAGAAGATGTAGTCAATATTCACCTCTTAAACTCACTGACTTTAGTGATCTCTTTATGATATCTCATCTAAAACTTTCAGCTTAGAATTTTAACATAGAACCCAATGCTACAGAATGCTTCTTGTCTTTTGGCTTCTGTGTTCTTTCGATTGGCCAGAATGGTGGAGTCATTCTTATTACAATGATTTGTGAGTACTTGTGACTATTCCTGACTGATCTTACAAACTGGCAAACAGATTAATACGGATGAATGAAAGGGGTTTTGGTGGACAAATAAAAGAAACACAGTAGTTTAATATGAAAATGAGTTTGTATGTCATGTACATAAGGAGGTGAAGTACTTTTGGGTCAGGAGAGGAGAGATAAGTAAATGATATGGCAACAGAACAAGAGGAGAAAAAGCAAAACAATTCCATATATGATTAGGAGTTATTAAATACGATATTATATTGGTATACATTATATCATGTTATTATGTTATATGGGTGATTTGTATGAATCTTGGAGAATAATTGGGCCCAAAGGTGAAATGGGCTGTCTCAAGAGGCAGCAAACTCTCCCCTTCCTCCTTAGAAGTTTTCCAGCAGAGTCTTTTGGGTGTAGTTTTCTTTCATGTATGGGTTGGATTAGGTGGCTGCTGGAGTGTTCTAAATCTCAAGTTCTAGGATTTAGTGATTTTGTCTTTAGAAAAAGAGGTAGGGGTGTGTGTGTGTGTGTGTGTGTGTGTGTGTGTGTGTGTGCGTGCGTGTGCGCCCGTGTGTGTGTGTGTCCCCTGGAGTGGACAAATAGCATCTCTGTGAGCAACAGAATTGTACTCAAGGGGCACCTGTTGGACAGCCCCAGGGCACAAACACTGGCGTTTTGTTTAGCCATTCACCAAATATCACTGACTTGAAACCACGATTTAAGAGGACACATCAGTTTGAATAAGGATAATCTGATGATTTATTTATTAGGGGTGATCCAGTTTTCCTGTTCAGAAAGTATACTCCATGCCCATGTATACCAATTTGTGTGTTGCCAAAAGGTTTGCTTGCCAGCATGGACTTTATAATGTGAGTGAGTATTGGCATTCACTTTCACCCCAGGGCTGTCCTCCATGAAGGAAAAGTATGAAATGCACTAATGATACTCTTGCTAGAAATAAAAATGCTTTCACAGGTTGCCCCAAATTGCTTCCAGGTATAAATAGGCATGTATATTCTGCCTTCAATTTATCCCTTTTCTGAAGATCACTGCAATAGAGACCTAGTGAATTAAGCCTATGTTCTCATCTATATCCTAGGAAATGATCAGCAAAAGTTATGGCTTTCTTTTACTAACGTAAACAATCAAAGCTCTACTAATGGACAGATAAAGTACCTACCAATGTGCTCCCTTACCCTGACCCCCATTAAAAAAGAGAAGAATCCTATTTCTTTCCATTGTTCTCATATCCAGCAACTGTAAAAAGGAAATATTTCAACTTGCTATGCCTGAGAGAAAGTGCCAACACTTAGTTATGTGCATTTCTATCTAACACCTACAGATAGACTCAAACTCAATACAGGGGTCTACTTAAAAAAGTGTTTGATCATTGTAAACTTTTAAATACAAACTAAAACAAAGCAAATTACTAAATATTTCAATTTGCCCACCTGTTCAAATTATTCACCACAATGAGAATGCCATTCAGCCTATTTTCTTTTCCCAGTTTTTGTGTTATTGTTCCAGCCTAACAATAGATGCTAGTTAATAAAATCCAATTAAAGACCACAGGAAGGAGATTGGAATGGATCAGATACAATATCTGCTCATGAATGATTAGCATAAAGAACAGAGATGTTCAGAAAGGAATTTCAAAATTGGGTTCCGTGTTGCTAATGGGTGTAACCAGCAGCCATAGCCCTCTCCCTGCTGTATTGAGTGTCATTGTCTCATTTTCCCTTTTTCAAGGCAGCCAAAATGCCTGCACACATACATACAAACATACATACATACACACAAACAGATATATATGTGAATTCATATACACACGATATGTACCATGCACACACACATACATATGTATTTATGGGTTCTGTTTATAGCTAGGTGGCACAGAGCTCTTGGCCTGGAGTCAGGAAGAGTTCAAAATCTGACCTCCCTCAGATACTTACTAGCTGTGTGACCCTAAGCAAGTCACTTAACATCTGTTGCCTCAGTTTCCTTATCTGTAAAGCAGGGATAATAATAGCCCCTACCTTTCAGGGTTGAAATGAGATAATAATTGTAAAGCTCTCAGTATAGTGTCTGGATCATAGTAAGTACTATGTACATATTGGTTATTATTATTGCTATTGTTGGTACATACATATTATATATCCATGATCTGCAGAAGCAGTGTGATGGATAACGAGCTGGCCTTAGAGCCAAGAAACACTAGACTCAAGTTCCATCTCTTTTACAAACTGGCTGCATGACCACGGTCAAGGCTCCTAATCCCTAATCCCTTTGTCTCTCTAGTTTCAAAGACTAGAGTTGTTGATCTACACTAGTGGAGAAAATTTCTACAAAAGGAGACAAAATCAGGGCTCTGACCAGCAACATAAAAACAATATCCAGACTTAAGCTATTGGGAGACTCAAACTGGTTTGAGTATCTTGCCTATTTAGACAATCTGACTAACAAGTGGTTTGATAGAACGAACTCAATTACATATTCTATCCATTACTGAATTGACTCAGTTCAGTGAATATCCAAGGCAATTAGTTGAAATAACCAAACTGATCTCTCTGTGTATGGACACAGCCTACAATTTCAGTCAAATGACAGCTTCTTCAAAGCCCAGATAATTTCAAACAGCCCCATGTACTCTCTCCCTTGAATACGAGCTCATGATTTGCTTTCCAAATATCCTTATGGAACTAATTGACCAATTAAAAATATTCAAGAAGAGGGAGCACTTGATCTATAAGTTTTTGACAAGGCAGCCATGCACTCTTACGTTTAACAGTTTCTCAAGCATATGTTCCACACACATGGTTGAAGAAATCACAGGTCTCTGTAAATGTTTTCTTGCAGATGTTTTGGTTCCCACACCAAACCTGGGCAAGACAGGGTAGGTCTGTGAATTTCAGATGGCCAATTCCGTTCTTCCTCTGTACATTAGAGTTCTTTGCCTGGGAAAAATAGGCTTCAAGCTTACATAGTTCTGAATTGTAATGCTCGTGCATTCTGTGGTTTGCTTTTCCTTGCTTAGTTTCAGTTTAATCCCAATCCAGTTTTCCAGTAAATAAAGAAAAGTTGTTCAAATCAAAAGGATACACCTCAGCACCTCGCCTGAAGCCAGCCACATCTATTATTGCTAGGGATTAGTTTAACTCTTCCTCTGCTGCAAGTTTTAAATCAGAAATCACCCTGAAAAATTTAATGACCTTGAGTTTAAACATTAAACTGATGCGTTACTGAGGTCGCAGTGAGAGTGAAAACAAAAATCTTTTGAAAGACTTCCCCCTTCTTGGCATAGGCTGCCTTCCCCATTCTGTGGCTCCATGGGTGTTAGCTGATCCTTGGCGCTAGAAGACATGTTCTCTCATTCTCAAGCTCTGTGGCTGTCACCTTGAGTGAAAACAAGAGCTAATAAGGAAGAGTTTCACTAGTTATACAAGCTTTGCTCATACCCAGGCCTGCCATTAGAGTGACTTCACTCACTTGTTAAACTCACAAGAAGAGAGTCAAAAACTGTGTCACCTCAAAGGGTTCCAGAATTCAGTAGCAGCCAACAGAAATTAGAGGACCAAAGAGATTGTGTGGGAAATAATTATGTACAGTTTAAGATCAAGAGATCAGTATCCAGAAGGATCTTAGAGAGAGAGAAAGATTCATCCTCATACAAGATCACATTAATTTTGAAAACTCACAGCTCCTCATTAATCCCTGTCCTTCCCCTCCCCAACCTCTGATTGGAAAGGGGTGGAGGTTGGACAACTGAAATCTCCTCTAAGATCCTCTATTTAAAGAGGAGGCACAGGGCAGGACTTCATCATGCCTGGGTGATGGCTACGCTCCTCCCTCTCAACTTCTTTTTATGTGTTGTTTTCTCCGATTAGAATGTAATCTCTTTGAAGTCAAGGACTATCTTTGGCCTTTCTTTGTATCCCTAGAGTTTAGCCTGGTGACTGACTGATACATTGTTGTTCAGTAGTTCAGTCACATACAATTCTTCGTGAGCCTGTAGGGGGTTTTCTTGGCAAAGATACTGGAGTAGTTTGCCACTTCGTTCTCCAGTGGATCAAAGGCAAACAGAGGCTAAGTGACTTTTCCCAGGGTCACACAGCTAGAGGGTGTCTGAGATAACATTCAAACTCAGGTCTTCCTGACTCCAAGTCCAGCACTCTAACCACTGAGCTACCTAGCTACTTCTGCAGTAGATGCTTAATAAATGTTTATTGACTGATTTGATTCACTGTTTTGACAACCATTTATTAAGCACCTCCTAGTGTCAGGCACTAGGGATACAAAAGACCCTCTTTAAAAATTCCCTAGGAAAAAAGGAACATATCACTTCCTATTCAGAAAGCAGCCATCCATCAAACCAATCTCTTCTACCAACAGGATTCCATTTATTCCTTTAGATCCAGTTGGAGTTACTGGTTATTATTACCCATATTTTGAGTATTTTTTCTTTTTCATATTTTGGAATGCTATGTTACCCTTAATTTTCTCTGGACAGGTGGAACTTCGAGTTATTGTACTTTTAACTCTCCTCCCTCCCCTTTTAGTGAAAAAAAGTTGAAATAGTTAATCACCTATCATCTTTCTTCAAACTCAGCATCCCTCAATTCCAATGCGCCCTCTAATTATTAGTTCATTATTTGGGTGCTGAGATCTTTATTGCATTTGTTCTGTGGTGTTACTTTTAGGCAGCTTAGTCTGCCCGCTCACTTTGCTAAGACAGACTCAGCAGTCCGTGGGACTTTGCCAAAACCATATGCTTCGTGCAACCTGTGTAGTCCATGTGAACAAAGGATATAGTGACAAGAGGTCTGTTCAGTATCACTACTGAGGAATCACCTCCTCCTACATTTCCGAGCCTGAGTGCAAATATGTGGGGATGCTACAGTTACACTGACTTCTTCATGTCCTTGCTTTCTCCTTGCACAGGACTGACTGCTCTTGCTTTGATCCTCATTTTTTTAGTTTACACTCTAATATGTCACATAATATTAACAGACCTAATTAACTGAGTTCCTTCAGACATAAAGGTTATCCAGTTTAAAGGGATTATCAAGGTTTACTTCAAACCCCACATAAATCTTTTCCTTTAGCACCTAAAAAGAAAGCTACAGTAAATAAAGTACAGGCAAAGAAACTTCTTTCCCTCACCTCTAGCAATGTGAAAAAGTTATATCTTCACAGAGGTACTTTAAATGGAGATAAATAATTAATGCTTTATAAAGTTTTCCTTTACTAGACAATTTTCAATGATGCTTACATAACTTAAATTTCTGTCACACTGTACATACTCTTTTTTTGCTCCAAAGAAAGGAAGTCAGTAGAAAATGCCAACCAAATTGGCACCCAGTTTTCTTAAAGCTAAACTCATAGCTCCATTGGCCTGCTGAACCCCAGTAACCTGGGGCCTAAGGGATATGGTTAGATGATTACTTGTGAGTGCTTCCTGCTTGCAAGGTGATAACCATATCCTGGACTAAATAAACTCCAAGTCTGAAGGGCAAGGTGTTAATTACTATGGGGTATAATGATTACTGAGTGAACAGGAAACGCTCTTGAGTTATTAGTATTATAATGACAAAGTGCCTAATCATTAAATATTTTTGAGGCATGATTTGGGTTTTGTGGAATGCTTGGCTTAAGATTTTACAAAATTGCTGAAGCAGTGAATGCATTGAAATGTGGCTCTGTGTCTTTTTTTTGGCTAAAATATCTGCTTAGTTCAGAGAGTTATTCCTGGAATCTGGGCTGACTGTAATATGCAGTATTATTTGATACAAAGGAATAGTAATTCAGCCTCCATTTCTGAGCTGTAAGAAGTAAGGCTTTCCTTTTGTTTATGCATCTCTTCCAGGATTCTCTTAAAGTCTATGAATGTCTCAAACAGGGGCTTTGATATGTTGAGATGAAGGGTTTTATATTTTTTTATCCACATGCCGCTTAGAAAAATGTTATTGAGATAGAAACCATATATCTTTTTCCTCCTTTCTCCTTCTTTTTTTCTCATAACTTCTTGTGATTGACTCTATCACCAAGCAGCAGACTTTTATTGGAAGAATGATACAGGACTTCCTTTCTCACTGTCTCTTTCTTAGTTTCCTTTATTGATACATTTATTATGTACTGTTTCTCTTAGGTTTCTTTTGTTGGCCATGGGGAATGAATAATCTCTGGTGATTTAATGATAGAAAATAGACAAAAAGAAATACTGAGCTATAGTTTCTCCATGCCTTAGCTATTCCTTTCAAGCAAATTATACACATCTAGCATCTGCACTGACGTTTTCAAGCCACTAGGGTTTCAGTTAGGAAGAATCAATGGAATGGATGGTTTCTGAACAGTTTATACTAATGGCTCTTTCAGATAGAAAATAATCGAATCTTGGTATTGCAATATATAGTGTACTAATATAGTAACATGAATGGAGTAACTTACTGAAACGTGTTTTTTTTTAGTATGTGGGAGCTTATCAAATGAAATAAGGTTTCTAAAGCACTTTTCAAGCCTTAAAGTAATACATAAATATGAGTATTGTTGTTACAATTGTCATTATTCTGTTGTAGTTCAAAAGTGTTTATGAAACTTGGTATTTATGTAATTAAATGGATCGATGTTATGGCATGGTGGTAGCCATCTTGAAACTACAAGTTGCCTTATGATTAAAACATATTACGTGAATGCAGGCTGTGAGAACCTCTGACCTCTCTTGAAAAACCATAACCCAATTTGCCAAAGCCCTCAGTCTCAGGGAAGAGATTGGGTACTGAAAAAATCTGGTTCATTACTCAGAATTTTTCAGGTTATGGAGATAAATTGTCAGTCATAGTTTCCACAAGTGTTATGGGTAATATATGGAGGGCAGAACTTAGTCATGCTGTGATCTATGTTTACTGACTGCTCTTTTAAACTCATTCCATCATTTCTATAGTCCATTCCCTCTTGCCTTATGAAAACAATTTAATTTTAATAATGATTCATTTGAGAGAGAGGTAGTGTCAGATATAGTGGATACAGAGGGCACCTTTGGTTCAGGAAGACCTGGATGTCTGATGCCTACTAACCATTTGACCCCATGAAAGTCATTTAACATCTCAGTACTCCAGAGAGCTCGAAGACTGTGAGATTCAGAGCAAGTGATCATCTATATTGGCAGAAAGAGTTTCTTCATCAGCCACTCCCAATACTAACGAAATCATAAGTCCAATTTAAAAAAAAAGTCACTCAGTAAGCTTGTTTTGTGTATTATAATGCATACAAGGACTACAATCTTTAAAAATGCAGCATCAGCCATGAAAATAAGCATCTACTCATAGGCCTGAGCCTAAAGAAGAACTGTGTGGGTTTTGTTATTGTTGTTTTGGTCAGGCCAAGTTAAAATCTATTCACCAGCCTCAAGAAAACAGTATTCAAGGAAAGAAAGAAAAAAGAAAATGAAATAACTTCACCTGTTTTCTGAACTGTGGTGAAATTAAAAGCTATTTAGGGGTATATAAGTGGGTACTATTATAGTGGGGAGCTTTGTGTCTGTGGATGTGTGTGGGTTAGTAGGACCAATAGTGTAAGTGAAGCATATCATCATTCCTCAGGCTGGCTACAATTTAGGCCAGCAGGGATGACATTTTTTTCCCTCAGACTATTTGCAAAATGACTACTTTTCATTCTCTCAGGTGCTATCCTGAGCCAGAGATAGCATCTTGAGAAGGCAGATCAGCCAAAGTGGTACATTGGTATACATTCCTACCTCCTTCTCCCCACCACTTATTTTCTTATGAGTATCTCCCTGGCACTTTGGGGAGTTATTGTGTTTTTCCTCAAATACTTAAGATTATCAGCATGGTAGCATGGTAAGGTCCCCTGATTCTGATATCACAGACCCTCATGGTTGTCTGTAATCACAATTTGGAAGTAGGCAAAATGATTTTGTTCTTATCTTCCAACTCCTGTCCCACCCCCTCAATTTCTTTAGGTGCTGCTCCTCATACTAGCTGTCCAAATTAATCTGCTATGATTGGTTTCAGGCCCTTTCCCCTATTGTGCCCCATGCTGCACTATTATCTTTCTTTTCTTCCTCTTTTGTACAACAAAGCGCCCACTTCCTGAGGAGATGACACAGTTCTCAAGGGCATTAGCTTTTAAAAAATGTGGTGATAGGTAGATTCTTTTCTTTAAAAAAAACCAGATTTTTAAAAGCAATAGGGAGTAGGAAGAGACACCCTCTAGTCTTTGAGTATATTGGTTGCTGATACTTGGTTCAGGGCAACAACCCACGGAGAAAATACTTTGTTGGGGCAAATCCCAGACAAGAGATTATACAAAATTCACAGAAACACAGATAGATTGTTAGCACTAAAAAGGATGCTAGGGATAATATATCTCCTCCCCCATTTTGCCATTAAGGAAAATGAGGCTTAGAGAAATTAAATTACTTGTATAAGGTTACATAGTTATGAGTGGCAGAAATAAAATTTAAATCTAGATCTTCTTCTAAGTATAATGTTCTTTCCTTTGTCACATGGTTCATTGTGTTTTTTAAAAATCAATTTTTTCTTTCCCCCTGGCATTGAAAATTTCTTGCCTGCCACACACACACACACACACACACACACACACACACACAGAGGCACATACCATCACAACAAGAAGAAACTGCCCCCTCGCACTCAACACAGACCATGTATGTGCTTTTTGTTATCTCTTTTCTTCTCTAGTTCAGAAGGGAAATAACCCAATTTAGTTGCATATATTTTATTTCTGCAAAAGCTTTTTAATTTTAAATCACTGGATTCATAAATTTCCCTCTCCTGATACTCTCCTCACAGGCATAAGGCTTCTTGCAGCAGAAGCACATGGTGGTGTCCACTGGAGGAAGGTCCAGCTGAGGAACCAAGTCAAGTCATCAAAAGGAATTGAGGGTGTAGAATCTGGACCTGGGATCATGTTTGGGAGATGACAGCCCCTTGAGCTGAGATTCTTGTTGGTTCTAGTGTGTTAGCACTGGTTCTTTCTAATAGAATATTGCAGTATTCTAGGCTAAGATGTCCGCTGAACTCAAAGCTGTGAGCACTGGTGACTCCAGCCTAGCAGTAAAGCAGCATCTATCAGAACAACATCCAGAAAAGTTGGAGCAGCAGTTGGTAGCATCCAATGAAGACTTTCAATATAAGTGCAGTACCTAAAAAGAAAAGAAGCCTAAAGATAATTGCAGCTTACGTGCCAACATCTATTATGAAGGATGTGAAAAGATGGAAAAATCCTAAGAAGAATTTTGAAAAATCCTTCAAACCAAGTTTACACATGTGATTTCAATGAGAAAGTAGGGACAAGAATAAATGTCAAAAAATACAAAAATGGACAATGCAGTTTAAATTTGAGAGAAGAGACCAGAGACATGTGCTGTACTCAAAAACTTCATCTCTATACACACACACATATGTGTGTATGTGCATATATCATGGTTCCTTTATTCAAAAAGAAGGGTACAAAACAGATATGATGAGCACCGAATAACATACAAATTGAAACTGACTATATCTTAACAGATAGGAAAAACTGGGTAGGGGAGGGGGAGTTAGAGTCTGTTGTCTATGTACAATCACACCCATGACTAATTAACACAAAGATCAAAATCAACATCAAATTAAGGGGGAAAAGTCTAGCAAATAATGCAAAGATAGTATGCATACTTATTACTTTTTCAATTTGATATATTCAAATGAGTCATTGATTATGAAAATTGGGAAATGGAAAAAGGAAAATATATTGATCTTATACATCACTATTTCCTGCAAAAATGTAACTTGTTCAAAATATTTTTCTATAAAGAAGAGGTCAAAGGAGCCCAGAGAGCACTGGTGCCAGCAAATACTTGATCTCCATCCTAAGCAGGAAGTTGACAGCTAAGGATGGTATGAAATACAAACTAATTTGTAAAACACCATGGAAGAGGATGTTTTAAGATTGCGAGCAATGTCACCTTTTAAAAGAGTGGAAAATATAGAAGTAGAAACAGGTCTATAGAAAGTTGGTTATGGGCTGCAAATGAATCACATGATCCTGAGGACATTCAAGGAGAAAATTGGCAAGAGAACAACAAAGTAATTTAAAAATAGAACAAATTTGTCAACATTTCTATAATTTCTATTTTCATCAGTAGTAATAGAGAAGCTCCTTTATTTGGACACTAAGACTTCATTTCCCTATGCAATGAAGAATTAGAAATGGCACTTAGGAAAACAAAGTTGGGAAGACTTTCCAAGTCAGACCAATTAGACACCACAGATATTGTGCTTGAGACAATACAGTCTTGAAAGCATTTGGGGATTGCATTACATGATACATCATGCTAGAGAAATTAAAAGAATGTGAAAAAATGATATCCCAAAAAGGTGGCTTAGAGAATATGTGTAACTACAAACCCAAATGAGCTAGGATATGAAAAGCATTTTGCAGCTGTTAAAGTACTAAATAAATGGCAGCTATTATTATTATTATTATTTCTCATCTTTATAAAAACTTAACTAGAATTAACCATACACGTATTTAGGGAATTTTCAGCATGGGGAAAATGACAGCTTTTTGCAAACCATTCTCCACATTATACCATATCTTTAGAATAACACAATTAATTGAAAGGTACTGAGAATATAAGAATACATTATTGTTTCTTTATTACAAAAACCCCCTAGTTTACTAGCTAGAGAAAAACATAAGCATAGCTTATATTGAAATGACAGAAGATTCCTTGATAAGTGCAATCCCAGAGATAATTTTGTTCAAATGCCTTCTGATTATTTACATGAAAAAATTAAGCTAGAACCAGGAATTCTTAATTTAAGATCTTTGAACTTGGTTTTAAAAAATATTTGGTTACTATTTCAATGTTATCAGTATCATATGTATTTTAATTTATTCATTTAAAAACTATTCTGAGAAGGGGGCTTTGGGATGCACCAGATTGACGAAAAAAAGAAGATAAAGAAACTCTGCCCTTAATGTATGCTCAATGATATGCTTATCAATGCTATGGAAGGAATCTACTGCAGAGTCCAAATGGAAGGATTCCCTCCAGATTACAAGGTCCTCCAGAAGCTTGTTTTGCAAATTATATTGCATCAATTATATTTATGCCCAGAACATTACCAGACTTCCTCAGTAAAAATACACAATTATTCAAGAGAGATCAATCTAAAACATTTACACCATAGAAGTCTATTTTATTCTTTGTGATCACCTCTAGCCCTTGTTCAGAAATCTTCATATAGCAATACTTATTAAAATATCTCCTTCTATTTTTTTCTATTAAAATGATTTGTATTAAGCCTAAATATCCACTTGGAGTTTCTTGTGGCATAGGAAAGAGATTGAACTAAATCTATTTCTGGCAATTTGATTTCTACTTTTATTGGTAGTTCTTATGAAGTCTAAGAGTCCTTGACCCAGTAGTTTGTGTTTTGAGTTTATCAAACTATAGAATACTATGTTGCTTCTGGATCATGGCTACTTAGTTAATTCTATTGACCAATATTTAAGTCTTTTCACCAGCATAAAGTAGTTTTGATGAAAGGTAGCAGGGGTGGGAAAGAAGAAAGCATTTTATTAATTACATCCTAAGTACCAGGCACTATGCTAAGTGCCTTACAAAAATCTCATTTGATCCTCACAACAGCTTTGTGAGGTTTATACTCATATTATCCCCATTTTATAGTTGAGGAAACTGAGGTTAACACAAGTAAGTGACATAAAGAGCCACATCAATGTTACTACTACTACTACTACTACTACTACTACTACCACCACCACTACTACTACTACTGCTACTACTATACAGAACATATTTTGTGGATAGTTAGGCTAATTTTTTTAATACTCTAAGATTTAACTCCTGGGTGAGGAACTCACTGAGAGCAGCTAGGGAGTCTTTTTACCGTCTTCAAACTTTTCTTCAGTTTCAGTTTCCTTGGACAAGTCACCTATTGTTTTCCAACTTGTAAAATCAGGAGGTTAGACCAAACGACCTATCTCAGGTCTCTTCTAGGTCCAAGTCACAGAATTTCAGTTAGATTACACCACAGAGGTCACATAGTCCACCTCACATCTGAATTAAAACTCCCTTTATCAAATCCTCACCAAGTACTCCCTTAAATTTCTCTAAGGACCTCTACTGAGAGGAAATTCACCACTTTCAGAAGTAGCCTGTCCTAATATGATATGACTTTGCAGAGTGTTCCCCAAATCTTATTGCAGTTTTAAGCTATTAAAAGTTATTTGAAACTGCACTAAAATTTTGTGGGTATCCCATATTTGTTCTAAGCAGAACAAATTTAATTCTTCTTCAAGACAGTAGTTATCCCTCCCTCCTCTGTCCCTACCAAGTTTTCTTTGATTCAGGCTAAAAATCCCAACTTCCTTCAATGTATAGAGCATCAGCTTAAGACCCTTTAAAATTCTTGAAGTCCCTTTTCCCTGAACGGTCTCTAGATCACCAATGTGTTTCCTAAAATGTGCTTGGTGCCCAGGACTAAGTACAATATTCTGAATGTGGTTGGACCAAGGCAGGGTATAGTGAGACTATTTCCTCCTTCAACTTTGACACTATGCCTCTCAATAAAGTTAGTGATTGGAATCTCTTTCCTGGTTACCACATCACACTGCCGACTCATATTGATTTAGCAGTCCGCTGAAATTCAATGATTCTGTGAATCTCTGGACCTCTCACTGATTGCCTCAGGACAAATGAAAGTAGAAAATTGTTTCTTACCTCGGTGTCTCAGATTCCACTTGAAGAGGAATACAAAGCCCAACTCTTGTCTCCCCGGGAAAAGAGAAATTTTCATTCTCTTTCAGTGACTGTATATGTGCTAAAGGCAACCTTGAAATTCCTGGTGGATCCTATTTGCCGTGCTTCATAAAGATTCCTACTGGCATGATAAGGATGGGAGTTTTAGAATCCCTCATGCTTATAGAAATGTGGTTAGTGAAGCCCACTGGATCTCCAATGAGTTGAGAATGAAGGACTTAAAACCTTTGATATATGAGGTAGGTCTTCATATGAATATAAATTAGACCAGAATTACACTGGACCTGAAGTCAGGAAGATCTATTTTCCTGAATTCAAATCTGGCTTCAGACACTAACCAGCTGTGGGATCTTGGACAAGTAACTTAACCCTGTTTGCCTCAGTTTACTCATCTGTAAGGTGATCTGGAGAAGGAAATAACGAACCACTCCAGTATCTCTGCCAAGAAAACCTCAACTGAATTCAGGAAGAGTTGGACAAAACTGAAATGACAGAGCAACAACAACACACTTGACTTTTGCAAAGGGGAAATGCTACCTAGAGTACTTGCAACTTCCTCATCTCCTGAAGTCACTCCTGCAAACACCAAAAGCCTTCTCATATCCTGACATCATCAGTGCTCATTGTCTTGACACAGGAACACAGACATAGCAATGACTAGGGATACGCTAATATTTATCTGTCTAGTGTTTTATTTTAAGGTTGTAAATCAAAGATACAAATCCCATTTTTTAGAAAACCTGTAATCTTATAATGAAAAATGCAACACAATAGAGACTAGACAACTTCTAGAAAGAGTGCCATCAACTGGAGATGACTGTCATTGATCCAAGTGCAAGTCAGTCATGCAACACACACACACACAAACATGGTGAGAAAAAATGTAAGCAAATGGGATTGGCTGTCTTAATAAACTTGAAATCAGTTGGCTTACAAAAAATGCACTATACCTAGTGTAGTCATTAAAGAGAACCAACAATCATGATGATGTAATGGTCTTACTTTTTAGCTGTGTATTTAGCCCTTTCCACAAAGTGCTAATTTGTTGTCTGATCATGCAGTAGAGGTAATTCCAAGTTCTTGTAGCTTCTATGCTTCTGGAAAAGCTTCAGGTATGATTTCAGTAAGAAACTAGGTCTGCTTTGTTATCCTGGCTAGATACTGAGCTATTCATCACCAATAGGCTGATCACATAGTCACTTGCTCTTTCGCCATGACAACTCGTGAAACAAGGAGCAGTAACAATAACATAAACTGGACCACAATCTCATACAAACCCTTCTGTCTCTACAGTGACATTGACAGAGTGGTAGAAGGGAAGAAGAGAGATGACTATTTTAAAATAATCTACCAATGTTAATTTAGTTATTGGTACTATGTGAAACCCTTGTCCAGTGCTGAGTGAGCAGGCATACTGCTTGAAGCACTGAATAAAATCGATCCTGGCTTTCTCACTCCAATGAAAATAGAAGACAAACATGAAATTGCAGTGAGAGGAGAGGACGACTCACATGTTTTCCTTAAAGAAGCCAAAATAGGAATGGATGCAGTTAGTTTCACTGCATTCTTAAAAGTAGCAAGAAACTTCATTTCAGGTGACATTTGTTCATCTTGTATTGCAGGACTCATGATGAGCATTTGAAAAAAGGATGAAAATAATTGTAATTTGAAGAAGAAGGAGGAGGAGGGGGTAGGAAGAGAAGGGGGGAGGACGAGGAGGAGGAGGAGGAGAAGGAGGAGGAAGAGGAGGTGGAGGAAGAGGAGGAGGAGGAAGAGGAGGAGGAGGAGAAATTCTATGAAGAACTTGATAGAACCTGCACAAATTAATCTATGCTTGGTGACTTCAATGTAAAAATGACCATAGGAGAGGGCAATAAAAGATTTCTTGGCAAACATGATTTGAAACAAAGGATGTTGAAAAAATGTAGAATATGTAGAAGCCTCATGCCCATGTACCATGAACACGTTGCTTCAAGATTCAAGAGGCACTGGAAGTAGAGAATCATGAAAAGGTGGCCAAAAAATAGAAATAGCTTCTATTCTAAGAAATAGGAAATGCCTGGATACTGATGCTGGAGACATTTCCAAATTTATATGTTGGCTGAATACCACTGGAGGAAGCCAAGCAACTATGCCAACTGGATGTACTACAAATTTATGTTATCTGAATTGTGCCCTCACTGTTGGACAACAATCCTCCAGCTATAATGAATCCAACAGCTATAGTGAATCCCTTGTCCTAATGTCATTTATACCTTGTCAAACCTCAATTTTGGATTGCTTCCACAATTCATTTTCTTTGTTCCTACTCACTTGCTGCTGAATGGTATTAGGGAAATTTTGACAATGGTGCTGACTGGATCTATCACAAATTTATGTTACGTAAACTCAGCTGGGCTTTTACTGGTACAAGATATCCAACTCATGACACTCACATGTCTACCTTCTCCTCCTACTAAAACTGGGCCTCTTACCCTGGGACCAGAGCTCTGATTAGGAGGGAGCTGATTTCCCTCTCCTCTCCTGCTTTCCAAGTCTTGTGTGTGTGCATACCTACCTACCTACCTACATACATACATACATATATTGCCTTTTCTAATTGAAATGGAAGCTCATTGAAGGCAGCAACATATATATCCACATCTATCTATCTATCTAGACAAGTTATATTGCCTTCCATAATTAAATTTTAAGTTCCTTGGAGGTAAGGACTTACTTGTTTTGCAAGCAAGCAACTTTGGGGTTCTTCGAACTTTTGTCTTCAATCTTCCTCATTTCTAATTGGTTGCCAAATTTTGTTGATTCGACATCCACAATATAGCTCACATTCATTACTTTCTTGCTACAAAGCTGTCATATTACTTCAGATCCTGATTACCTCCTGCCAAGAATATTGCAACATATTCCTTATTGGTCACCCTGCCTCATGTCTCTCCCCTCTTCAATCTACTATTCATAAGCTGCCAAAGTGACTTTCATAAAGCATAGCTCTAACCACATCACTCCCCAACTCAAATTGCTATCATGGTTCCTTGTGTCCTTTGGGATCAAATATGGATCCCTTTTTTGCCATTTAAAGACTTTCATAATTGGGTTCTAGCCAGCCTTTCTAGACTCATTATAAATTAGTCCCTTTTGTATACTTTATGTTTTAGCCAAATTAGCCTATTTTGCTGCTCCATACACACACATTTAATTTCTGGGCTAGAAATGCCTAGAATGTGCTCATTCCCCATCTCGGCTTCTTAAAAATCCATACTTTATTTCAAATCTTAGCTTAGATGTCACCTCATACATCAGCCTTTTTCTGATCCCTCCCTTTACTAGTGCCTCTCTCCCCACTGACAAAACCACCTTCTATTTACTTTGAATACATTAGGTATTTCTTTATGCATAGATATTTTATTTCTCCTCATGGGATATAAGCTCCTAGAGAAGAGGAACTACTTAACTTCTTTGTTTATATCTCTAGCACCTAGTTGATTCCCTCCCATTCAATTAACCTGTCCATTCAAATTTGTGCTTCCCAATGAGGGAATCTCTGTGGTCCCAAAGCGTTTTGGTATATGCAATTTCATATGGCTCTCAAAAAGAATATCGTTTGAAAAATCTTTTAAACGAAATGTCTATGATCACTGATAAAAGTTTTATATACAGTAACTCTCCACACAAGACATCCCATGTGGATGAAGATTGCTTATTATCCAGAGTAATACTGACACGAAGTAGTATGGCTTACTCACAGGACTTGTTCTATCAGTATACAAATAGAAGAGTGAATTGGATGGATTTTTAATCACCTCACATTTCTCCTTGAAGTAAAATCCTGTATTTTTTAACCTTAATAGTCTCCCAGTAAATTAAATTGAAAGTATTAAAAAGGACAATGAAGAGGTATTTGATGGGACTAAATAAGCCACCGTATATTACACATAAAAAATTGCACAGGAAAAGTAATGTGAAAGATATCATCAAAAGATAGTGATATTTGGGACTGGCAAAAAATGTATGCTGGTCATGCACCAATGGGCATGCCTTGTTTTCCATGGATATCCACATGATGTCAAGAGGAAGGCTACTAGTATGTTGGGTGGAACCTGAATAGAAGCTTTATGGGAGGATGTGGATAAGAAACAAACAGGTTATAAATGCATGTAAGGGTGATGATCTAAACTATTGGAGAGAGAATTCATACATATGATATCATATAACACAGTACCAATATACTTTACATCCTCTTAACATCAAGGGCTGATATAGTTCCTTCCCTTCTTGGAATGTGCATTCCCCAGCTTGATACATGGATACAGACTCATTTAGCAAAACACTTACAAAACATTACTCCTCTAAACCAGTATTCATGTTGTAGCACATTTTTATAGAATATTTAAAATAGACAGATCTATCTTTGTAGTGTGTGTGGGGGGGCAGGTTGTGGATTGATGGATGGATAGATAGATAGAAAGAAAGCCAGATAAATATTTCCTCACTTTGGGAATCAATGCTAGTTCCATGTCAATGGAAGAAAATGGAGATCTGTAAGCAAGGTTAATTCATATTTGAAACAAGCATTTCTGAAAAGACTAACAAAAAAGCTCCGGAGAGGCAGAATTAAAACAATATATACACACTGAAGATGTGTTTATTGCCTCAGGCTAGTTTTTGTGTGTCATTTGGTTTGTATATTCTGAATAGTTTATTTAGTTCCTGTGATTAAAATTAGAAAAAAATAATTATGGAGGATCAAAACTGATTTTCCCCCCAGTGGAAGTCACGGCCTGCTCTGATCAGAATATTTAATGTGAACATTGTTAATAATTCCTTAAAGTAACTACTATGATTGTGATGAGTCTGTGAGATTTTTTTTAAAAAGTGATATAAATAGATTTCATTTATGCTTTAGGTTATTAGCCAAGGGTGCAATTTCAGCTTGCGTGTGTCTATGTGTGTCTGTGTGTGTCTGTGTGTATCTGTTTTTGTTTGCAAGAGGGGTTATTTAACTGGACATAAAGAATGATCCAGTTTGTGGGAGAGCAAGGAATAGTTTACCTGTCAGATTTATGGAAAGAGGAAGAATTTATGACCAAAAAAGATAGAGAACATTATGAAATGCAAAATGGATAATTTTGATTACATTAAATTGAAAAGATTTTCTACAAACAAAGACAATGCAACCAAGATTAGGAAGAAAGCAGAAAGCTGGGAAAAAAGTTTTACAACTAGTATCTCTGATAAAGTCCTCATTTGTAAAACATATAGAGACCTGAGTCAAATTTATAAGAATTCAAGTCATTCCCCAATTGATAAATGGTCAAATGATATGAACAGGTAGTTTTCAGAGGAAGAAATTAAAGATATCTATAGTCATATAAAAATACTCTAAATCACTATTGATTAGAGAAATATAAATCAAAAAAAACTCTGAGGTACCATATCATACCTGTCAAATTGGCTAACATGACAAAACAGGAAAATTATAAGTACTGGAGAAGATGTAGGAAAATTGGAACACTAATGCATTGTTGGTAGAGTTGTGAACTGATCCAACCATTCTGGAGAGCAATTTGGAACTATGCCCAAAAGGCTATAAAAATGTGCATACCCTTTGACCCTGTAATACAACTTCTAGGGCTATATCCCAAAGAGATCATACAAACGGGAAAAGAACCCACATGTACAAAAATATTTATAGCAGCTCTTCTGTGGTGGCAAAGAACTGGAAATTGAGGGGATGCCCATCAATTGGGGAATGGCTCAACAAGTTGTGGTATATGAATGTAAAGGAATACTACTGTGCTATAGGAAATGCTGAGCAAGTGGACTTCAGAAAAACCTGGAAAGACTTATATGAACTGATGCTGAGTGAGGAGAGCAGAACCAGAAGAACATTGTGCACAATTACAGCCACAATCTGAGATGACTTTGATAGACTTAGCTCTTCTCAACAATGTAAGTTTCTAAGACAACTCCAAAAGGCTCATGATGGAAAATGCTATCCACATCCAAAGAAAGAACTTCGGAGTCTGAATGCAGATGGAAGCGTACTATTTACTCTCCCTCTTTTTTTGTTTTGTTTTGTTACTTCTTTCTCATGGTTCATTTCATTGGTTATAATTCTTCTTTGCAACATGACTAATGTGAAAATATGTTTAATGTGAATGTAAATGTAGAGCCTATATCAGATTGCATGCTGTCTTGGGGAGGGAAGAGGGGAGGAAGGAGGTGAAAAATTTAGAACTCAAAACTTGTTGAACTGAATGTTGTAAACTAAAAATAAATAAATAATTAAAAAAAGGAATGATCCTGTTTGGCTTTTCTGTTGAATGCCACCATTCTTTCTGCTGTAACTGGTTGGCAACATCGCTAAAGAAAGGCACCTGGAGACTGGAGACTGACACACCTTGACTAGTGATGACTATTATTTACACTATTCCTGGCTGCCATTTCCTTTGATATAGAGATTATAGCTTCTCTTTAACCCGCACGAAACTAACAATAAGCAAACTCAAAGGAAGTAGATGAATAATAGGAACCATGGAGAAATGAGCTCTCTCTTGAAATACTGATATGCTTCTGTCATTGAGACATATCCGAACTTCAGGTCTATGTTAGAACAATGCATCCCTTCTCGTTTGCTTCTGCAAACTAGGAAGAAGTAGATCATTAGCAAATATGTCAAATATATGATGAACGTAATTGGCTTTTCTTAAACTAATTAAGGCTATTGGAAGGAGTTTAATATTGATCATCCACATGCAGATTATCAATTTTGTCAATTTGCTGTGGCAAATTTAAAATCCCCAACCAATATGGGATTTACCTGGAACAATTCTGAAGGAAACGATCCTGGTCTCAGTTATTGTACCCTAAGGGAAAAATACCAGCTAATTTTAATATTTATCCAGAGGAAAACAAAAGTAGGAAGGAATGTGTTTTTATTTGTTTGTTTTATCACATAACATGGTCCCAAGCAAAATAGATACGAATTTGGATTATTTCTTATTATTTTTGGAGAATGAATGATGTAGTTGATAGAGCCCTTAAAAAATATCAGTTCAAACCCTAACTATTTCATATACTACCTATGTAACCCTGGGCAAGTCTCAAACTCTTAAGGTCCTCAGGGAACTCTTTGAAGCTCTAACTTAACAAGGAGCTGTTTATCGTATCTATGGATGGAATATATCTTGAGTTCCCTAAAATTATGAAAACGCAGATCTGAAATTACCTTTTCTTGCCCCCCTCCAAAAATATCTATAAGGCTTTGAGATAATTTTTTAAAAAGGATTTTAAAATCTGACTCTTTTAAAGATGAAAATAAAAATGTCCCCTCTGTGCATAGATGTTAATGTCATTGGATCTAATTATATAACAGAATGGTAGAGCATTTCAAGAGATTCATGTTTCAAATGCATGTCTGAGACCCTACTGAGGCTGAATTTTTGCCCACCCTAGTTCATAGGGTCTCCTATACATGATTTTGGGGTTTGTTTGTTTTTGAGACTGTGTCACCCTATCTCTCCCAGGCTAAAAGTGTAATGGCTGTACATGGGCCTGATCCTATGATTGACTGGTGTAGCAGCTTTTACCGGCTTTGTTTTTTCTGACCTAGGCCAGTTTTCCCCCTTTTAGGCAGACTGGGAGCCCTCAGCTTCTAAGGCTCACAATGCTGGTGCTGGATTCAGGGCAGACACACAATGGATACAAGTGAGCTGAAAAATCTCTGAGATCAAGAGTTCTACCATCCTCATCTTCCCCTAGTAGAAGGGATGACAGGAGTATAGCACTATACCTGGCTTCCAATACAAGTTGTAGCCAGGTGTAGGAGGGCAGTCTTCAAATACTGGAAGACCTATTGTGTACAAAATGGATTAGACTTTTCTGCTTGATTGCAGAGGGCAGAGACTAAGATGAAGGAGAATGATAGATTTAGGATGTCCATCTATGTATCTCTCTATCTCTATCTCTTTATCTATCTATGTCTCTGTCAAGAGAGACAGGGAGAGAGAGAGAGAGAGAGAGAGAGAGAGAGAGAGAGAGAGAGAGAGAGAGAGGGAGAGAGAGAGAGGGAGGGAGAGAGAGAGAGAGAGAGAGAGAGAGAGAGAGAGAGAGAGAGAGAGAGAGAGGGAGGGAGAGAGAGAGAGAGAGAGAGAGAGAGAGTTGTCCCAATGTGGAATGGAATGCCCCAGGAGGAAGAATTCTATTTTATTAGAGGTTTTTAATCAAAGTCTGGTGAGCAACATTTTAGAGATGCTGTAGAACAGATTCTTGTTTAGGTAAATATTGGACAAGATGGCTGCTGACATCCCCTAAAGATCTCAGGTTCTGTAATTCTGAATACTTCTGGTTGTCTTGCATGCGAATCCTCTTGAATCTTCCTTCCTCTTGAAGGAAGGAAGGAAACAAGCATTTATTTAGCACCTACTATGTGCCAGGAACTATACTAAGCTCTTTTCAAATATTAACTCATTTGGTCCTCACATCATTCCTGGGTGGCATGTGCTATTATTATCCCTACCTTACAGTTGAGGAAACCGAGGCAGACAAAGGTTGACTTGCCTAAGGTCATATAGCTGGTGAATGCCTGGGGTTGTATTTGAGCTCAGATCTTCCTGGCTCCAAGCCCAGAGCTCTGGTCACCATGCCGCTTCCCTGCCTCAGTATAAATGAAGACATTCCTTTCAGTAGTCTGTGTGATTTATATGGTCATAGCCAACTGAAGAAAATACTAAACAATTAAATCAGCATAAAAAGTCTCTTGAAATTTCCATAATTTTCTCATTCTCAAAGATCACACTAACCTGGTCCTTTCAGTATCAGGGTCTTCTTCATGTTATCATTGCCCTTTGACACTGACTTTTAAATATTGAGATGATGGTCAATCACAATCCGCTTCTCCTAGGAGATCATACCAACAAAGGTCTTTATAGCATTGGCACTCTTAAAATTATGTAAACCCTAAAAGAATCTGAGAACTTTATTTCCCATTTCTTTTGATGAAAACTGCCATTTTAGCTTAGTGCTTGAATATTTAAGAGAATGTTGTCCTGTTTGGGGATTCTAGAAACATTTTTTTTTACTTCTTCCCTCTTTTTTTCTGTCACCTCTGTCGAGAATAAAAAGAACTAATTATCTCATCTAGAGCTAGGAGAGATCTTAGAGGTCATCTAGTTTAAAATCCTCTTGACAGAGACGAAAACTGAGGCATTAGAGAAGTAAAGTGACATGAATATGTACACATACATATACATACATGCGTACATAAAAACATATATGTAAGATATGCAGTTGTTCAGTTATGTCCAACTCTTTGTGACCCCATTTGGGGTTTTCTTGGCAAAGATACTGTAGTGGTTTGCCATTTCCTTCTCCAGCTCATTTTACAGATAAAGAAGCTGAAGCAAACAGAGCTATTTGCCCAGGATCACACAGCTAGTAAGGGTCTGAAACCAGATTTGAACGCAGGTCTTCCTGACCTGACTCTAGGCCCAGCACTCTAATCACTGTGTCATCTAGCTGTCCACATAACACATACACGTATGCATATATATGTGCTATCATTATTTTCACTATTTCATAGAGACATATTTGTGCAATGGTGAATAGTCCTATCCGGCTGTGCAAGAGAGCACCTGACTCTGAGATATGGCTAGAAATATAGGTTTGGGTGTTACTGTAAAGGACCTCTAAATGCTCCATCCTCTGGGCAAACTGGATTTATCTTTGTTCCTGAACGTAGACTACATTTTCTTGCTTTCATGCCTTTGGGAACAATGTTTGTGTTCTATGCCTGAAATGTCTTTTGAAACTCTTTGACTATCGTACTCCTCCATCTTTTAAAACTCAATCCTAATGCCACCTCTTCCATTATGTGTTCCTTATATTCCATCACAGATAACAGCCTCCATTCTCAGACCTCATCTATCTACCACCTTGCTCTATAAATCCACCAGAGTTATGACACATTATTGTACAGAATAATTTTTGTCTTCCCCCCATTAGATTGTGGAGTTAATATAACAGTGGATGGCATGTTTTGGGCCTGGAATTTGAAAGAGTTTGATTGGATTCCAGCTTCTAACACTTACTTGCTGTGTGCATTAGGCCAGCTATTTAACCTTTCTTAACTTTAGTTTCTTCATCTTTAAAATGGGGTTAATGGTACCACATAAGGTTGTTGTGAGATTCAAGTTAGGAGATATCTGGAAAGTATGATCTAAATGTCTGTTCTTTTTATGGGAGCAAGGTCGTTACTGAAACTTTACTACATCCCCAGTAACCAGTATGTTCACACATAAATGTTTGTCAAATTGAATCGTCAGTGCTTCATTTACCTATGACTTCCTTGTCCTCTCTGAATTGTCAATGCCTTTCTGTGGGACTTCATATTTTTATTACATTTTCATATTTTTAATAACTATCCAACTAGTTTCAGATTCAAAGACAAAATGCTTGCTGTCCTCTAACTCAAGTGTTCTGACTTCCTCCGGAATTGACCTTCTTCCTACCTTGAAAATAATAATAATAATAATGACGATGATGATGATGATGATGATCGTGATGATGGTGATAATTATAATTATTATTATAAAGGTACCCATGAAGTTATTTGTAAAATAGAAGTTGCTTTTTACATTGTTATTAGGGGAACTGACGATGAGATAACTTGGAGAAAAGGAAGATTTCAGAGCAATTCAAGCTTTTTTGGGCCTAGTCCCATTCCTTGGCAGTCTTCAAACACATGTCCTTCAATAGAGCAATAGGGTGCATGGTGAAGGTGAAGTTGTTAGCATCCTATGTGCGGTGGACCCCTCACCGCAACATGGCTTCACCTCCAACACAAAATAGGATTTTTGTCTCTTCTCCTCAGTTGCCAAAAGATAGGCTTGGTAGCTTTGGATTCATGACAGTCCTTCCTTCCTAGCTCTCTAGCTCATAATAAGCTAGCAGCTTAGTGGCCTCCTTTTTTAAATTGGCTCGGAATTCGGGCAAGCTTTACAACCCAAACAATCAATTTCACACTGCCGAACCCAATCAGGCTGGGTTGAAAGTGACCCTTTAAATTGAGTGTGAAATTGGGAGATGACTCTCCCCCTTCTTCCGCCAGAGCCAGTGGAGAAGCCATCACTTCCTTTCGTAAGTGGGCGTCTTAATAGCTGTGCTGTTTCTGCAGACGGTATATGCTAAGAGAACTATGTATGCCTGGTTATGCAACTGGCTATGGGGAAAACAACGCCTAGGCCATCTGGCCTCATGACTTGTACGTATAATGTCCAGATACTAATGCTTTATGCACTTGTAAATGTAAGTTGTGTCTCTCTCAGGGTCTGATTTTAATTTGGGTAATATTCCTGTTAATAATAACATCTAATTACAACATCCATTAAAAGTTAGTAACATTAATTTAACAGGGAGAAAATCTAATAGAGTTCTTAGAGCGGTATTGGCATTTTTCCATTAAATTAATGTTACAAACTTTTAAAAGGATGTCTTAAATAGGCATCGTTAGTGTTGGGAATATTAAACAAATTAAACTCAGGCCTTTAATATGAGGTGGGAGCCTATTTATGAATCTAAGAAAAGGTGTCTGTTGGGCCTTTCAACTCATTTAAAATGTTCAGTAGGAAGCATGGGAGGCTTTGTAAATGTTGCATGCAGGACCTGAGGACTTCCAGTCAAGTTCCAAAAGCAGTTGCATTTTTGGAGATGTTTCCTTGTGATTTGTTCTGGCCTTGCAGCCCTTGTTTGGTCCAGATGAACTCAAAAGAGTTGCCCTTTTGTATCCCTGTGGTAGTAGCAACTTACAGCCTAAAATTTTGTGATCTATGCTCTCTCTCATTATGTAATGAGAATTCTTAATCCATGCATTAAATACTAGAAATAGCACTAATATTGCCTCATTCAGGTTGGTCAATTAGGAGGAGCATGGTGTACAAATGGGGCCAAAGATGCTGGTGCAATTCCACAAAGGAGTAAGTACAGTCTCAGCCACCCAGCTCCTAAATAGATATGATTGGATATGGGGCAGCCAACTGGCACAATAGACAGAGAGCTGGGTCTGGAGTCAGGGAAGAACTGAGTTCAAATCTGGCCTCAGACACTTACTAGCTATGTGAACCTGGGCAAGTCACTTAACCCTGTTTGCCTCAATTTCCTCATCTGTAAAATAGGTATAATAATAGCACCTACTTTTCCAGGTTATTAGGAAGATCAAATGAGATAATAATTGTTGAATGCTTAGCACAGTACCTGTACATAGTCAGTGCTATGAAAACAGTATCACTGTTATTATTATTATTATTACAAGAAGGAAGAGGCAAAATAATTGTGGCTAACTCCATCAAAACCCCTTTTGACCGACTATTAGTCAAATAATACTAAATGTCTGCCTCCCGGATAGGTCTGTAGTTTTATCTCCTTATAGTATATGGAGCACATGATTTTCCAGTTTCTCTTTTTAATTTTTAAATGTTCTAATTCCATTAGGGGTAGAAGATGGCTTCGTTGCCATGTTGGACTTTTTGCAAAGGGTGGAAAGATATTTTATGCCTATATCCCCTAAGCATTAGGAAACCTATTCTGTTTGACTTATGTGGGACTCAGAAAATTTATGTCTGTGATAAATTTCAACTCAATGTTCCACAAAAACCACACATATCACATGGTTCTAAGAAGTCTATCAGACTGTCTTAAAACTTAGAGAAAGAAATGAGGGCAGTAGGAGGAATGAGTCTTGATCTCTGGAGACAGGAGCAGCCCAAAAGACAAACTATTAGAGTTTCTAGATCTGCTCTTTTGGTAACTGTCTATTTTCTCCCATAGATTACTCACATGTATTATCTCCGTAGCATCACCACGTTAGGACTAAGGAATAAAATAATGTTAGCTAACAGTTACCTTGCACTTGAAATTTTGCAAAGCATTTCACATGTTATCTCATTTGATTCTTAAAACAATCCTGTGAGGCTATGCTGTTACTATCCCCATTTTGATGACGAAGAGACTGAGCCTGAGAAAGGTTAAATGACTTGCCCAGGGTCATATGGCTAATAAGTATCTGAGGCAGGATCCAGACAGGTTATAATGGAGTATAGCAGGAAGTTACATTCTTTTAAATATCTACGGTTTGGTTTAGTTACGTCTTCACCATGAGCCTTTTTTCAATTATCAGAATTCAAGAATTTCAACAGTCAACTATTACACTTCATGTATATTTATTTATTTTTAATGAGCAAGTTAGAAGTCTTATCAGGCTATTTTTTCCCCAATGGTGAAACTAATGTCTTCTATTTTGTTTTTCCATTGATTCACATGCGATTGGCTATAAAAAAATGTAACTCATTTCAGGCAATTAAGTGTATTTCTGAAAACTGTTGTGTACTACTATATTTTAATAAATTCAATTATTTTAAATATGTCAGAGAAAGTCCCCATTTAAAGAAACCCTGAACACTTGCACGAAGTTAAGCAATTTTTTGTAAAGTGAATTACCCTCCTTTAACTTATCTATTTCATAATACTAGATTTTCATCAAAGTTCTAGAAAATGTGAGTTATCTTTAAGTTGGATACATGTGTACTAAAGAGTATAATAGTCATCTCACTTAAAATATGTATATATGTTTAAATTTTTTATATTATATATGTGTACATATATATATATACACATATATATGTGTACATATACATATATATATATTAAAGCATGCTTAACCCTATTGATAATCTCTGTTTCTTCTTTGGACATATTTTTTCAGTACCACTTAAAAGCTGATAGAGTGATGGTTTTCCACAATGATGATCCAATGAAACAATTTTACTAGTTTGCAAGACTTAGATCTGCATTTTTATTTTTATTGCTGTTTTTGCATTTAGTCAACTATCACTGTTAAGTGCTCACTCTGTACCAGGGCAATATGCTAAGCCCTAGGGATACAAAGAAAGATAAAAACAGGTCCCTGATCTCAAGGATCAAAAGGGCAGCTAGGTGGTGCAGTAGATAGAGTGCCAGGCCTGGAATTAGGAAGACCTGAGTTCAAATTTGGGCTCAGATACTTACTAGCTGTGTGACCCTGAATGAGTCACTTAACTCTGCCTCAGTTTCTTCATTTGTAAAATGAGCAATGAAGACATCCTACAAAAGGTGAAATTTGAGCTGAATCTTGAAGGAAGCCAAGAGATAGGGATGAAAGGGATGAAGATTGCAGGCATGAGAGATAGCCAGGAAAAAGGAAAGGGAATCAGGAGATCGAGTGTGGTGTGTCATACAAAATAGGACAGTGAAGAAGGATCCTAGAATATGTGGAGAGGAAGAGGCTGGTTTGTGAGGGATTTAACTAGCAAATGGAGCAATTTATATTTGATCCTGGAGATAAGAGGAAGTCCCTGGATTTTAAGTCTGTGTGTTTGAAGGAGTGATAAGATCAGGCAGCACTTTGCAAAATCACTTCAGGAGTTGTAAGCAGATTGTATTAGAGTGGGGAGAGTCTTGAGGGAGGGAGTAGAGCCAGAAGGTCATTGCAATAGTCCAGGTGTGAGGCGATGAGGGCCTGAATCAGGATAACAGTTGTGTGTAAAGAGAAGGGCATGTATTCCGATGTGGTAGGAATAAATAGCGATATGGAGCCCCTATAAGTTCTGAGGGACTTTTTTCCACTCCTACTCTCACAGATAAGTCTCAGGTCCTAGAATTGCATCAGGTCCAATATTGCATCTCCCTGCCTAAAGGTTCTAGGAAGTACTCCTGAGGAGCCAGAGAGGTGGTTGTTTAACTTAAACTCCCATTGCTATGCCCCCCCCCAACTTCCAAAGTTATCAGTTGAAAATCCTTTTAGTCAGCTTAAGTAGCTTTTAGAAAGGGGTGAGAAAGGGGTACAGAAAGAACACTTGGTACAAAATGAGGAATCTCTCTCCTCACCCCAGCCCCCCGGTGTGACGCATTCTCTGACAAGTACATACACAGTCCAGGAGAAAGTGGGCTTAAGCTGAGCAATCACGTGCAGCAAAGGCAATGACTCATAGCTCATTATTGCTGGAAATCTTTTTCTTTCCTCTGTGGGGTGTTCTGGAAGCTCCTCTCTTTATGGTACAGTTTCTTTTTTGAGCTTCTTATGAAGTCACTCATCTACATTCAGCCTCTCCTTGGGTCTCAGTGAAGAAACTGCCATGACCTGATAAAGGGATAGAGCAAAAACCCCTATGGGAAGATGGGAAATCCAACATTCTCTAACCCTTTGGTGCTCACCGTAATAAAAAAAAAACCACAAAAAAACACCTGAGAAGATGAAAGGAACATTCTCTGGACCCTTTGAAGCTCTCAAGGCCCTCCTCTGGCCAAAGGGGAGTGTGGCAGAAAGCACACCTCCCTCTCCCCAAGGTATTTCCTCCTCAGGGATTTTACTGGAAAGCCAACTTACTCTAACCTTTCAAGTGACTCTTCTTCTAAGCTAGTTTTGTCATTTACAAATGACTCTTAGGAGGTGTTGCCATATTTCTTAGCCCATTAGAACAAAGTGACTATGCAAAGTCAATTAGGTTCCAAGGACTTTTTACACTTAGTCTAAAACTTATGATTGAGACTGATCAATTGGGCAGCTTATTTCTTGCATTAAGTGGGTAAATCGGTCAAACCCACACTTACATATAAGATATTATTTAATATGAGAATGTGCATTTAATTCTATTTGCAAGCATTTATTAAGTATCTCATATGTGCTGAGCACCCTGTTTGACCTTGGGTTTACAGTAAAAAAAAAATACTTCTTGGCCTCAAGAAATTTACATTCTAGTGGATAATAATAGTTTCCTTTGATAACTTAAGAAATGAAGTCAAATATACTTTTCAATGATAACAAAAATATGCAAAAGGAGCTTATGTTCTTCTTTAGGGAGACAAGAATTACCAAAAGGAATAAAGAAGAAAGCAAGATGCAATATCTTAACCTTCTATGACTATGCAAAATGAGAATTAAAATCCTTGTGAAGTCAATTTGGTAAGAAAATATTTGTAATTTTTCTCCATAGAGAATATGAAGACATTGACTAATATTTTCAGAATCAAGGTTTTCCAACCTGATTTGGTGAAGTACCAAAATTTCAACTGCTGACAATGTATCAGCATTAATTTCTAGGTGGTACATTGGATAGAGAGGTGGGCTTGGAGTCAAGAAGACCTGAGTTCAGATTTCACTTCAGGCATAGAAGAGCTGTGTGACCCTGGGCAAGTCACTGTACCTCTGTTTGCCCCAGTGTTCTCCTCTATGAACTGAAGATAATAATAGCATCTATTCCCTAAGGTAGTTATGAGGACCAAATGAAATACTACTTAGGAAAATGCTTTGCAAACCTTAAGGCATCATATAAATGCTAGCTATTAATAGTGAGAGTAGTCCCCACAGAACTCCAGCCTTTCTCTGTCATACGTGGGCCTGCTAGCTAAAGCAATGCACAAAGAATGGAAATTCCCCCAAGAGACCAAAACCATCCACGATGCCTATCAACTTCTTCTAAAATAGACTTTTTTTGTGGCACAGGAAAGACATTCTTCAACACCTCCAAAGAAGGGATCAGTATAATCAATGGAGCTAAGCTACTGTTAATTAGTTTGATCTGCTTTAATAACTTTATTCAGAAGGGGTAGGGGGGCAGGGTTAACTTTTCCTGCTGTCAGTAATACACCCTATAACAGTGGGGCACTCTATCAGCAATTCATCTGGAGGAAGTCATGTGGAAGCATTTCTGCATTGTTCCCACGAGCATTCACTTCCCCATTTGCATTAAACTAGTAAGGAGTTGCCACCAGTTTGGTTTCATACCTGTAAATCTTCTATTATGAAGTGAGGGTATTAAAGAACTGCTTAAATAAATAACCCCCTCCCCAGATTGAACAAAGAGGAGCTCTAATGCAAATTAGATTAGTAGGGTTAAAACACACACACACACACACACACACACCCAACAACAACAACTGAGAGTTTGTATTTCACAAAAAGTTGCTTGTCAGTCTTTGCTCCTGACAGAAAGACTTTGTTTAAGGTTCCCTTATAGCTAGATAAATTTACTCAAACTAAATGAATAAATAAGCAGGGTAAAAAGATCTGTTGAATCCATTGTTTCAAAGCCATTTTAAATCAAAATCTTTCCCATTTTCTTGCTGACTTCTTTAGGAAAAAGACTTCAATTTTTATGACTCTAGATTATATTTCTAATCACAATAATTATTTACAAGCATTTAGCAAATTCTGTTAAATGCTTAACAAATCTGTTAAATGCCCAGTTTACTTCATTATATAGCCATATTCCAATCAGAGAAAATGCAGGAAACTTCAAACTTACTGTATTTTTTATGGGTATAGGGAGAAATTGTGAGGAAGTAGGTCCTGAACTGTCATGTTTAAAAAAACAAAACAGCTAAACCATTCAAGCCCTGGATATCTCGTTTCCATTTTCCATACTGTCTCTTGTGAATCTAACATTTTTCCCATGAAATCTAATACACAACGGTCATTTGAAGATGCTACAAATAGGTCTAATTCTTCACCTCAGCTACATCTCCTTTATGTGAGGTCTGCTGTTTAATTTTCCTGCACTACATCATTTTCCATGTCTTTGTGGTGATACATGGGGAATTCTTGCATCCCTAAGGAAAGAAGGAAGGCAAATCAGCAAATTTCTGGTGGGGATGGGGTGAGGGGGAAGTATTTGAAGGGTAAGGACCACCTGACATAGGAAGATGCCCAAAACGAGTTGAATCACATTAAGTATTAGTCTTGTGGTATGATTTATCATGCCTGTGGAATTGCTTGATTGAAATTGTTTATGTCAAAAACAACTGCTTAACTTAAAGGGAAAAATGTTTATGGGGGTGTGGAGTGGTGAAAGCGGGGGATGGTAGAAGGAGTAAGGTTGGGAGTGAGAGCGAGGGCAGCAAATGAAGCAGAAAGCTGAGAATTTCCCTATCACTGAATGCAACTTTTTGCTCTCCCTTGAGAATAAAACTGGAGTCCAATCTACTTAGTAATGCAAGAGGTAGCTTGCCTATTAAGACCAAACAAAGAGTATAGAAAAAAATAACTTGTCTCAATACAGCTCATTTGGTGGAATTTACACATTGCTGTAAATGAATTAAATTGTTAGATACTGAAGTGATATATCTCAATGCAAGCCATTCACTGAAAACAGCAAATACAATCTTGCTTCAGTTTTTTAAATGTACAACCCAGTTTAACTGGACATTTCTTTCTTTGCTTATCTTTCTGCCTATCTTGGAAAAACTCATTAACCAATTAAATGTTCTTTTAATTAGTACATTTCCTGATTTTATTCTGTCTAGGCAATATAGTTGTTTAAGCTTTTTTTTTTCTCTTGTCCTAGTCTGACACACCTGGTATTCCTATGCTTTGTTAACCCAGAACCCACCTCTGTGGGTTTGATGACAACAAGGACTTTATGTGTTCAGAGCACTGGATACTGAGTGTATCACCTAATGGAAGCTCTGTCCAGGGTGGTGCTAGTCTTGTTTAGATATTCACAGGTACAAGAGACCTATTCTTCCATGCAGGTATAAATGAGTAAAGAGGATAATTTTGCAAACTGATGTAGATTTGCATGTGAAAAGTATGGTTTGATTGGCTGGCTCTTTAGAATTTCCTGAGACAGAATCTCCCAGAGCCTACACTATTCCCTGATTGGAAGCTAGCCCTCTTTGGAGGCCATTCAGTAAGTTACAGTTTCAGTATATTGCCTAACAGCCTGGTGACCTAAGCCACAATGAAGGACTTAATTTGCATCCAGAAAAGAGCATAGCAATGGGAGAATCTAGCTCACTGAATCAGTTCTACATGATTAAGCATCCTATAGAACCTCAGTTGAAGCAGGTGAAATAATCTGGGATAAAGTTACAGTGTTACTCAGTGCTACTAAGTGACAGGTCTGGGACTGTAACCCAGGTCTTTCGACTTCTAATCCAGTGTTCTTACCGTTACACCAGGTAACCTCTAAAATATATATGAGTTGTTAGTCAAATATGAAAGTAATCTATATTATGTATTTTTGTTAGATCACCCCAGTGTTATATTTTTTCTAAAAATATATGCTCTTAGGCATACGTTAGTCACTTGGCATAGGTGGCACAGGGGTCAGAGCTGGACCAGGAGTCAGAAAAACTGAGTTCAAATCCAGCCTGAGATACTTCCTAGCTCTATGACCCTGGGCAAGTCACTTAACCTTGGTATACCTTCTTCCTCTGTAAATTGTATATAATAATAGCACCTACCTTGCAGGATTGTTGTGATAATAAAATGAGATAATATTTGTCAGAGTCATATAAATATTAGCTATTATTATTATCCTTAAATAAAACAATATTTACTGCTTCATTGGGGTCATACAATTTCTCACCTCTACATTCCAGTCCATCCAGGCCTTATCATCTTGTGCAATTCTGGACAGTACTCATTCAAAAATATTCTATAGATCATAGAATCCAAGCGAATCCTCCCTCTAGGTCTCTTAATATTTCACAGATCTCAGGGAAACATATGCCTTGTCTATGTGCCATCTTTTGTTATCAAATACTAATACTGGTTTAAACTGGTCTGAACTGGGTTGAACTGGTTTTAACTGGTTTAGACTGGCTTGAAGCAGCTTAAATGAGTCAGAACTGTTTTAACAGGTTTGAACTGGTTTAAACTTGTCTAATCTGGTTTGAATTGGTTTAATCAGAAATTGGAGGAAATAGGTTGAGGGTTTTGGAGTAACTTGCCGAGGTTCAGCCACCATGTAAGCCTAAGGAAAGATTCAAGCTCAAATCTCTCTGACTCCACCTCCAATAAAAATGATTCATTCAGATCTGAAAGAGACTCACTTGAATCCACCAACATATTCCAGCTTTAGTGATTTGACCAAAGTATTCCAGTTTTAGTACTTTGCTCTGGGCTCAGTTTGCCAAGGTTTTGGATGGGCCTTGCTCATAGTGCTGTTGCTGCCTCAGGATGATTCCTGTCCTATCATGGAAAGTAACTGGAGATAATTGAAAGAGGAAAAAGGGAGGGGAAGAAGGATGAGACTGCTCCTCCAAGCATAACTGTGGTTGTTGGATATTTCCTTCCCTCTTCAGAAAACAAAGCAAAATGAAACGAAAAACAAACGAACAAACAAAAAACTGTTGACCACATCAAATGATTTTCTTTGTTGGAAAATTCCCTTGAAAAGAACTAAAGCTGAAGCCTAATGTGGAGAAAGCTTGGATGACCATGCCTGATCTCTCTCTTCTCTTCGCATCTCTCAGCCTCCATCTTTCTCATTCCCTATAAACAGAAGACAGAAAAGGGGACCAGGTAGTGACCACACTTCTACTCTCAGATCTTTAGTAGGGAACTGGAAGTGAGTATAGGGACAAGGAGGGAAGAATAGGGTTGGAGGCAATTTCTCAAAGTTGCCAGATACCAGATTCATATTATGCATTTGGTATTTCATTATTTTTCCCCTTAATGGAGGCCTGGTCACAAGTGATAATGTTTAAGTTGATTAACATCTTTCTTTGTTGGGGGGGACAGGGCAATCAGTATAAGAATGAAGGAGCCTGCTTCCCCTATTTGGAGGTAGGCTCCCCACAGCAATGAACTCAGTCTGGAGCTCAATGGTTGGGTCTAGGATAGGACAAAGGAGGTCACCAGTCCATTTGGTCCTCTCTTTGGGTCCCCAGTGTTAGATTTATCAGAACTTTCTAACGAGATGCTATGAAATTAACAGAGTAGGAATCAAACAAATTAGGTATGTTTGTGCCCACACACGTGTTTGTTGTAAATGCGTGTGTTCCTATCAACAAGGCTGAGAGAGGCCCAAGGTAGCACGGTGATGCTCTCTATGACATGGAAACGTATCCTTCTTTGAGAACCAGGAGCTGCCTGTGTCCCACCAATGAAGTCCCAACAGAAAGGGTCCTGAAAGGTTCTGGGCAAACAAGAACGTTAAGTTGTTCTTGTACCACTGTGTGTGCTGAAAGATAGTCCAGCTTCCTGAGTTCCTGGAAGACTGGTTGTGAGCAGCTAAGCCAAATACACCTCACTCTTCCTAAGAAGGAATACATGTCTTTTTATGGTGACACTGGGTCTCAGAAGGATCATCTTTCTCAATCTAATGTGCATTCAATGAGAATCATGTTTATTTGGGGGTAGCCATGTGACCCAGTGGATAGAATGCAGGGCCTAGAGTCAAGAAGACTCATCTTTCTGAGTTCAAATCTAGCCTCAGACACTCGTTAGTTCCGTGACCCTGGGCAAGTCACTTAACCCTGTTGGCTTCAGTTCTTCATCTGTAAACTGAGCTGGAGAAAGAAATGACAAACCACTCCAATATCTTTGCCAAGAAACCTCCAAAATAAAGCCACGTAGAATCAGACATAACTGAAAAAAAACTGAACTGTTTATTTAGACCAATGAGAGCCCCTAAATGAGGTTGTCCTAAAGACAGCAACTGTTCTCCCTTACCCATCCCCTCAAGGCTTTAGGGAAAAAAAAACTCATTTATTTTCATTTATAGAAATTCTGTCTTCTGAAGTATCTGGTGCAAGTGTTATTATCCCCATTTTGCAGATGTGAAAACGAAGGCTTGGAAAATTTAAAAAGCTTACCCCCAGCTAATATTGTGAGAGTCAGGATTCAAATATAAGTCCAGAACTCTTTTCACTCTACGTCCTGTAATCAGACAAACTCCTTTTCTGGTTAAGGCTGTCATGAATAATGCTTTCAATGACACTTCTTACATTTGAATCATTGTATGCTATTGCATACATTGCCATTTAATGATGCATTGCATCATTAAATCAGATGCTATAGCCTACTTAACCTACTCACATTTTTTTTCATGGCCTTTGAGTTGTGTTCAGTTTTAATTCTTCTGAGATCGTGGAGTTCATTCATTCAGCAAGCTTTTATTAAGTGTCAACTATGTGTCAGGCATCATGCTAGGTGCTGGGCATATAATAGGAAAAATATTTTCATGATATGTAGCCATGTAGCTTCACTGTAAGAATATTGGCTTTAAAAAGTTGTGTTTTGTGCCTGGGAATAATTTAAAATCACTGAAAATGGCACTGTGTCATTCCCAAACATAAATCTTTCTATTCTACTATTTAATTCTGGACTTAGCTTGTGGGTATCTCTGATACCTAGTCACAATGGAAGTTCTGAGTGACTCTCTGTGCTGCCCCTGCAACTGCATATCCTTATATGAGCAATATGCGTTCTTTGTCCATGTAGTTCTTCATAACTAACATCATTTGGATTTGGGAAAATATTTATTTTTTAAGCTTATGTTATGTAGGATAAAGTTAATTAGGTTTGACAAGCAACCTCTGTAACAACTTCTTGAGAAATGTGTTGCGTTTATGCTAGATTATCTTATAGTTATAACCTACCTAATTTACATGTTAATACACATAAAGAGGAAAAAAATTACATAGAGAGAGCTATAAATAAAATATTTGGATGGATTCATATTCCTTTCCTAAGGTATGGCACAGAAAAAAATATAGCAGCTAAGCTTAGAAGAGTATTCTTTGCTATGTAATGACACTTTGTTTAACTGTTAAGGTTCAAATAAGCTGTGCACTATAATACATAAATTAGCACAATGCTAAAAACAAATGCAAATATTTGTATATCATATTGTATAATCAATGCAGTCAAAACTTGAATGCTGCTTTGCTAAGCATGTCTGAATTTAATTAAAAGAGCACAAAATAGAATCATCATGCTTAAACATTAGGAACAATCTCAATAAAATGTACTAACTATCTTCCTTGTGTTAAAACACACTCTCTCTGTCTCTCTGTCTCTCTCTCTCTCTCTGTCTCTGTCTCTGTCTCTCTCTCTCTCTCTCTCTCTCTCTCTCTCTCTCTCCCTCCCTCTCTCTCTCTCTGTCTCTCTGTCTCTCTGTTCTCTCTCTCTCTCTCTCTTCTCTCTGTTTCTGTCTCCTCTCTCTCTCTCTCTCTCCTCTCTGCTCTCTCTCTGTCTCTGTCTCTGTCTCTCCCTCACTTTCTCTCTCTCTCTCTATCTCTGTCTCTCTCTCTCTTTCTCTCTCTCTCTCTGTTTCTGTCTCTCTCTCTGTCTCTGTCTCTCTCTGTCTCTGTCTCTCATTCTCTCTCTCTCTCTCTCTCTCTCTCTTCTCTGTCCTCTCTCTCTCGCTTGTCCTCTCTCTGTCTCTCTCTCTCTGTCTCTCTCTGTCTCTGGTATCTCTCTCTCTCTATCTCTATCTCTCTCTGTCTCTCTCTCCTCTCTGTCTCTCTCTTCTCTGTCTCTTCTCTGTTCGCTCTCTCTCTGTCTGTCTCTCTTCTCTCTCTGTCTCCTCTCTCTTCCCCACTTCTCTTTTTTCTCTCTCCCTCCCTCCACTCCTGCCTCTCTGTCTGTCTCCCTTTGTGTCTCCCTCCCTCCTGCTTCATCCCTCTCGCTCTCCTCCCTTTCCTCTCTTTTCTCTCTTTTCTCCTCTCTCCTCCTTCTCCTTACCCCTCCCTCTTTCCATCTATTTTAGCCATAGGACATTGATTATTGTTTCTAGTACCTTCACTTATACTGATAGATTAAAGGTATCCAAAGGCCCATCTATACACTTTATCATTTTCCCTACTGTCCTGGAAATTTCACACATCTGGTTTCCTTCAGCCTCCCATAGTTCTCATTCATGAATGTATATGGTTATGTCCTGATCTTCTAGGAAGTTAATTAAGACTTGGTTTAAAACTTTTTTTTTTTTTACTAAAGGGTAAAGATTTGTTTCATGCAATTTTGGCCCCTGGGGCAACTATTCAAATAAGCTTTTATTCGTTTCTTTGTTTTGTATGAGTCATGTAGGCTGTTGTGCTCTGTGCAGTGGTCTCAGAAAGGTCATTGAGGACATGCTGGTAGTAAGGGATGATATAAACAGTCATCTAAAAGTCTAGTAAATCAATCATAATTAACACTCTGAGTTGTTTCTTGCATTTAATGCCCCTGGAGAAAAAGGTTAGTCAGAAGGATCAGTGGACAATGTGCAGATATGGAAGACAACAGGTTTCATCACTCCAGCTCCCTCCAAGGGATGCTCAGAGTTTGAACTCATTAGCATCAGCATCAACATTGTTGGAAGGTCAGCATTAGAGGGCAACGTAGAAAGGTCATTTGAGAGATGTGTTTGTGAGAAAATTACCTTTATGGACAAGTTAAAGAGTCTGAATATGAAGTATGTATAGTATCTGTTGGAATTCATATTTAGATGTACCCTTTGAATTTATTTAATGATTCATTTGAAAATATTTGTATGAATCAGTTTGATTAAACTCACTTATTAAAGGCCTACTAGGTACAGTGAATTTTATTGGGGTGAGGGTATAATAATAAATGATATTTATATAGTGCTTTACCTGCATTATCTCATTTGATCCTCACAACAATTAATAAATGAATGAACAAAGAACTTAGCATGTGCCGAGCACTGTGCTAAGTGCTGGGGATATAAATTGAAAATTAAAACAGTCTCGGCTCTCAACAAGCTTACACTCTAATGAGGGAGACAATACATAAACAAGGTTTTAACTTTGAGTCAGATGGAAAGGTCCTGTGGTCCTTAGTTGCAGCAGCAAAACTGATGGCAATGCCTGTTCTTTAATATAATTTCCACTGATAAAATCATACCAGTTGTTCATATTGAATCTTTTGACAGAGCCGAGGACTTATTTTGGGGGTCTTCAATAGATGTGGCTGTTAACACCTGCAGCAGCAGTTGCCAGGCTTCATCTTGATAGGTGTGACTTCCAAGGATAATGATTGTGGCCACTGAGCTGGGAGCATCAGTTATTCCCAAAGCTCTTAGATTCAAGATCTTAGGCCATCTACATCTGGGCCAAGGGAAGATGGTGTTCAAGGTACTAGCGGTGGTTTAATTTAGTTAGCACATGTTGCCCTCTATCTCCTTCTAAGGGTACCTAACTGCTTCAGCCAGGTTGTCTTGTGGGTTCTGTGTGGAGAAATTGGTGAAGATGGCTGGTCCCTTCTCTACAGGAGTCATATTTCCAGGTGATGGCAGCGAGGGTTGGGCTGGAAACAGGACTCACAATGGTTGTTAGTTAAGCACTATGGCTACTTATCCTATTTTACAAATGAGGCTCAGAGTCTTTCTCTTCTTGGAAAGCAGAAGAGTTTCATTACTGGAAAATATAGGATGATCTGAAATGTTAGTACAGTTTTAATCTTTAGTATCTTAAAACTATATTAAAACTTTGGAGACATTCTGTAATGTATTAATACACATACTATTACAAAAAAATGTTTACTACGTCACGAAATTCCTTCTAAATCAGGTCAGTCTTTGATCCTGTTGAAGATGATTCAATCACCAATATACCAAAGTTATCTCAGTAGAAGTCTGGTTCCCATGTAATGTAGAATATGAGAAAACCATTACAGCAGGGCTCTGGTGTATGTATAAGCATAGATTTAACTGTTGCAATTTTCAATAGTTGTCCTTATTATTAAAGCATCTCAGATACATTTCTTAACTTTTCATCATGTATAGTGTAATATAATGTCATATTGCAAAATTCCTTCTCTGTTTTGAAATTTCTGCAATCCTGGAAACATTTTGCTTCTCAGTATAGAAATATATTTACCTGAATTCATCATTTCCTCAGTGGGACAAGACTTTCAGGTCCACTGGAAGTAAATTTTTTAACAAGTCATATATAACACTAGTTACCCTAGCCCTCACTGCCTGAAGGCCAGGTAGTTTACATTTCACTCTTCTCTCCAGGGCTCTCTTGTACCCTCAAGGGGAATTGAAGGTGGGGCAATTGAAGGTCTAGGCTTTCTGCCAATGGCTCTAACCCCCACCGAATGATGTTCTCCTACTTGTAGGATAGGGACCCCTGTGCCCCAGTTCTGTTTAGCCACATATGGTCAGAAGAGCTTTTACATAGAAATATTTACTTCAGAAGGTATAATCACAAATATACAATATTACTTCTTCAATGGGTGAGAGGCATCTTCATCCCCTACCTCCTTTGATTGGTTGTTTGCTCACCGCCCCCCCCCCCCATCCTTGGACCATCTCATTCTCTGGGGAAAGGAAGAGGATTAAGTTCATAGCTTAACTTGGTTCTTATAGAGCACGTCCCAGTGCCAAATCCAAAACCCACCTTGGGTTTGAGTTTCAGGCACCCACCCTTGTTTCTCAGGGCTTCCATGCCAAGCTGACTGGCTATACCACCTCACTTATGACTCTGGCTCTTAGGTCTCCATGATGTAAACTCCCAGGTTTCATAGGGATCATCTCTGGCATCTCAACCTGAGGAGTATAAATAACACAAAACAAACACCACCAAATCCAATACTCAGAGCTAGAGTAAAAGAGGGAGCACGGAAGAAAGACTTTGTCTTCTCAACAGTTCTATTCATGGCATCCTTGTTTGAGCTAAACTGGAGTTTTCACCCTCTGGATTCAGCAGAGAAAAGTGGCCAAAAAGAAAGCACCAGAAAGGGAGAATGGATCAATTTTGCCATGTTTAAAGTTGCAGGCAATAAAGGAGGTTACCCCTACCCAGATGGTAGAGGATGAAGATGCCTCCATGATAGGCAATCTGGAAAAACTCCTAAGGTGCCTCAAGAGTTCCGCCATATTGGGTAAACTGGGTATGCAAAGACATGCCAGGAATATACATACATACATACATATATATATATACACATATATGTATGTATATATGTACATACACATATACATTAATACATATATATATACATACAATGTATATCTATATATGTATGCATATACATATATATGTATACACACATAGATAATACTTTACAGCTTGATAAAGATGCACTAATCTTATAGGCTCATCTCAACTTTTTTGTGACAATGCTTTTTTATGGCTTTAAATGAAAAATTATTTCCATCGGTAAAAAAAAAATACTTTTCTAATCTTTGGTACTCAAGTTTTGAATCTTTTTTAAAGTCTTGCTTGTGAGAAGTGATTTTTCTTCATAGCAACGGTTAACAACTATTTTTTTTTAAAACTGGCCTCACTGTTCTTTCAACCTCAAGAAACTCATGAGTTGCTTCAGAGGAATAAACAGCAATCTCTGCAGTTTCTAGGCCCCTATGAATGTCTTTTCTTATTTTTTAAGGATTGATTAGGTGGTTTTCAATAGTTTGTCTGTTCTTAGCATTGGTTTTGTTTTTAACTATATATTCCTTTGTACTTTGTGGTTTATTTCACTGTGGACTTGAATGATTCCTGAAATGCTTGCTTCCCTCTACCAGCCATTTCTGCAATATCTCTAACAGTTATTGAAGAGTGTTCTTCAAAACTACAACTTTTGTATGTTTCCTTGGAGTGATAACCATTTTTAAAAACAAGAGAGTTAAAAGCACAACTAAAGAACAATGAAACACATGTGTATTATGAGAAGTCCAGCACTGAGGACAGAGAATTAACTAAAGGTAGAGAAATCAGCTCAGTCTAGTGCCATTTGTCAAGATTATATATTAAAGAGTCAGTCAAGTGTCAATAGACACACAAACAAATGGCCATTGCCAGGACAAAATGAAACTATTTCAAAATTATTTCTTGTCCCAAGTAACTGACATACAACCATAAGTATCAGAGGTAGAATTTGAACCCAGGCTATATGACTTCAAAGGCAGTGATCTTTCCACTATGCAATGCTCCCTCCTTTTATGTATTTCCTATATGTACTTGTCACATTTGAATTCACTATAGAGTATATGTGTCCATTTATTATCAGCCATACTCTATTTGAATCTCTTTGAGCATAAGGACCATGTCTTATTTCTCTTTGTATTTACCCTGAACCTGACATAAAATAATGCCTCATATTCTGTAGGAACTTCCTAAATGTTTGTTTTTTCAAGGCCTTGATTAGACTTTTTTATCCTAAGCATCCATCATACCCAGGCATGATGTTTGCACTTGTTGGAGACTTGTGAGCTCATTTAAATGACCATGAGAGGCAGTGTGGTATAGGGGACAGACTGCTGGATTTAGAATAAAGAAGACTTGGGTTAAAAGTTCATTGCTCACACCAGGTTCTGTAGCTGGGCAAGGAATGACCTCTATTTGCTTCAGGTAACTTCCTAGGATTTAATGGTAGGATAAGTTTGTTAAATCAGTGGTTATTTAATTTTTGTCCATTATATCCCCAACAAGGAACATAGTAGGCCTATTGAATTCAATTGAACTGACTCCTAAGTTATGCCTGGGTTGTATGCAGTGTGCTGTGGTGGTGGTGGTGGTGGACTTCCCCACATTGTAGAAATCACAGATTCTTCTTTTATTTGAGTGTTAACATGCCATAATAATCCAGGGACATCCGTGGGTGAAATTCTGCCTTGTTTGGAAGTTGCTAGCCTTTTCTTTGCTCTTCCTCAATATCCTTCCAGAGTTCTGCCTCTGAATATTTCCCTTCCAGCTGTAGGGCTTGGCGCTAATGATTTGACATTAAAGTACTTACTTCTCTCACACTTTTTTCACCTGTAATTCTCTAAAGCAGGGTTACCCAAACAAAGTCTCCTAAAAATATAATAATTTAAGGCTTTAAAGAGGAAACATACAAAGGTATAAC